>NC_142199.1:13150131-13300526 GCF_026936395.1 Plectropomus leopardus
AAAAACTCTGAACAACGCCAAATTGGACTGCGGCTTTTAACAAACATCAACAAAGAACAGTCATTAAAAGTGCTGGTTAAAGGGGTGGAAACACAAGCAGGTGCCTTCTCTTTTTTCTTTAATACCGCCGTGTGAACATGAGCCCAACGCTGAGGTCCCATAATACACATAAAACTTCTGTTTGGATTTAATTTTCAATGGTATGGTTTGGAAAGAATACTGTTTATGTGAATTATGGATATTTCTGAAGTATAACGTGACATGGTAAATGCAGCCTCAGGCATTGCTGAAAGGATTTTTCTTTAAATTGGTTTCATATGGAAAGACTTAAACTGAGTTACACAGAGTTATGCAACTGAATATAAATTCAATGTGCAGAGTATGTGTCTACGTCAAGAATGCTTTTACATTAACTGTTCTGTGAGAGAGCCAGAAACAGCACCAGAAGTCCAAGGGAGAAAACATTGCTATATCCTGGAGTGCCCCCAGCATTTTTTTGTAGCGGTGGCCAGAAAGGACAACCGGAAATCTTGGGGTGTCGCACCAAAACCAAAAGCCGTAACTGACTTTCAGGAATTTGCTTATGCTGTTGAAGTGTAAAGGCAAGGTTAGAGATTTTCATAAATATATAGTTTGGTTTCTTATTTCACAGTTAATATTACTAATTATCTGAAGTATATTGACTAATGTTGGTAAACTTAAATATAGTTAAGTTAGTAAGTTCCACAGCAATTCTGTTTTAATGTGTTATGTATCTGTATTAGGCAATTTGTTATTCTTTAAATGGCCTTGTTGTCCTTTTCCTTAAAAATATGAATATGCATCTTTAATATGAGGGATTACATTGGATGTAAGGGACTAAACATTTACTGGTGAACAAGCCTGATCACATTTAGGGAAAACTTGGGTCCCCATAGAACCCATTTTCATGAAGATATCTTGAGGCAAGAGTTCAAGAGACCCCTATAAAAATGGCCATGCCAATTGTTCCCTTACCAAAAATTTAGCCAGAATTTGCAGCATTATTTAGCCCACTTCCCAACAAGTAACGCTGACATGGTTGATGCCAATGGATGCCTGGTTTTATAGGATACCACCACTGTGCCCCTGCCCCTTAAAGACCTTCAGTTATTTTTGACAGGGGGCCATTGGGGGGGCCAGCGATTGTATCAAAAGGGGCCATGGCCACCCTTGGCATTCTGTTTGGGTGCCACAGGCCTGAGCATCACTTTTGAAAATAGTATAAAAAATAGTATAAAAATGTGCTCTCAAGATGTTACAGCTTGCCACCACATTAGCCCTGCAGTGAGTGATGCAGCCCACTCTTTTTTAAATTAAAGACCTGAATAGGCACACTGCAACACAAAACTAGAGGGACCATTCCACCTCCTGAACAAAAGAAAAGAAAAGTTTGTGTCTGTGCACTCTTCACCTTCTGACACACAAGAAACTTAAAAACTCATTTAAAAACTTGAGTGTGTGTTGGTTGAAACTGTCATTTCTTTAAAGTGGAAAGCATCTGACTGAAATGTGCACTTAGTAGACTTAACCTCAGCACAGGTTACACCCTTTGACATGGTTGGTTTTAATGGATCTAGGCTGCGCCTTGAGTGATTTGGAGTAACACCAGGAAATATTGAGGGAGTCATGTATAAACACTCCCCATACACAACATCAAATTTCCATCCTCTAGACTATTGTTTGTCTTCTTATTTCTAATTTCTCATTATGACTTAGCAAATCTGTTTAGAAAAGTGCTGAACAAATACAGTCTTAACTACCTTTGTGAACTAATTTACCATTTGAGCATTAATCATATAAAGCTTTTATAGCTCCATATTGGAAAGTAGAACACATATGTACATTTTTGTTGACTGTGTTGTTCTGGTTTCAAAAAATAAATCCTCCCGAGGACAGATGTTTGCATTTGAAAGAAACAGTACTGTTGGGCTTTCATTTTTTCCCCACAGAGGCTGTTTTCATGCACTGTCAGTCTCTATACCTACACAAAGTAATGCAGCACAATTCACATATAACCCATGAGCCAGTAATTTGTGTACAACCCACACAATCAGGAATGCTAGGCCATATGACCAATGTGCTGACGGGAGTGAAGAAGGAAGTAATATAAAGAACAAAATCAGCATAGGGAGGTAGAATGTGGTGTTAACCGGGTCGAACAAACATAGGACTTTCCCCATGGAGAACAGTGTTTGTGTCCAATATAAAACCAAATGAACTTTGAGTTATTTTAAGGTTTTTCTTTACCATGCTTCTTTTGCTGAACCCTAACCTACAAAATGTTAAGTGCGTAATGTGGCAACACTCAATCATGTTTTCTTTCCTAAAAGGAACTTATGCAACTTTACTTGCCTAAACCTTACCTACGTGACTTAACGTTATGTAACATGACAATGCCTAAGCATGTGACATGATAATGATCTACCATGTTCCTTTTCCTTAACCTAACCTACATAACTTTACTTGTCTAACCCAAACTTATTGAAGTTTATGTTAAGTTCATTACGCGGTTACACCCAACCATGTTTCCTTTCCTAAACCTAACCTACGTAACTTTGCGTTAAGTATGTAACGTGACAACACCAGTCATGGGGCACTATCACACAATGTGTTGCCTGAGGATATGTTGTGCCACAAGAAACACATCTTAAACATTCAAAATTGTTGCAAATGGATACATTTCCATGATGCAGAATATAAGATGAAGTACTGAGATATAATTTTTAAGGCAGATGTATGCAAAAAGCAAAAGGCTTCTTGCTTCTGCCAAAATTATCATTCAGCACAGATCTTACAATGTTACACAACCTCACTAACACAACGCTATGAATGCCTTCAGGGCTTGTCACATCACTTTAATATGTTTCCCAATGAGCAATTACACCCGCAGAAAGGTGATGTTTGATAAGATTTAAGAAAGACTGACAATGTGAAATTGCTGGTTTCAGTGTTCCCATATACTTGCTGGCAACAAATTAGAAAAAAAAAACTGAATCCACAGCACTGATGGATGGCTGATTTTCTAATCTCATTATCACTATCATAATATTTCCCTTTGAGCCAAGCGAAATATCTGTGTGAATATCTGTGTGTTCCCACCTGTTCTTAACCACTGAGGTGTTTAATTGTTGGTGAGTTCTGCTTCCTTCCACAACTGACCACAGACAATACTGGCCATGGTTACATGTACATAGTAGTCTAATTATGACCACTAATCTGACACAATTAAGATGTTGACATCCTTTCTGGCTATACTTGATGGCATCTTTAAATTATACAGGGCTGAAAGGTAAGCAAGAAGTTTTTAAACTGTAAAATATGTATGTACAGCAGATGTCCAGGTACTGTAATGCATATCTAATCGCTGCCAATTTATAATTCTTTCCAAAAAACCTGTTGCTAATTACCACTGTTTACCTATTAAATGATGGCTGAGATGCATGCTGCATTTACAGTAAATATCTTTATTGTTGTCACGAGAGGCTTGGGATTTGTTTACTTGATTATGGTTGCACCGTCTCTTCTGGCATCTGGAAGCTACAATATTCCTCTCCCTGCATGCTGCACACCTACGCCGCAGCTCTGCCGGCAACTCGCCATTCTCTGCAGTCTGACTGGCTAATTAATGAACTGCTCGCTCATCAAAGGCAACAGCCGGTGGGGAGCAGTATTCCATATTTGGAGACTTTAATTCGCAATTGTTCCGAATGGTCCATGGAGAGAGGGGAATTAAAATGAAAAAAACTGAGGGGGAGGTAACAGGAGTTTCTTGGTCCTGATGGATGGCAGCCAACACAACCAACACCTTGAATTGCTGATTCAAGATTTAGCATTTCCTGTGGTTTATCCCTTTTTGCAGTCCAAAGTCACATCTAAAAGATTTCACATTTATTGTTATTATCACTGAAGGCAAGAAAAAAAAATCTTTGGGGATATCAGGAATTTTAGCCTGCAGTGTGGGTTGTCTGTGTCTGGCTGTTAATGAAAATGTCTGATTGGATTCCATGTTTTCCTCACTATCAATAAATCCCATAAAAAAATGAATTAAATGCATAGACTAGGGTATGTTCTGTGGAACCAAAAAACTTTTATGTCCTATTTCTTTGTGCCACAGAGTTCCAAAAACAGTGTAATTTATACTGAGTCAATAGAGTATATGTATTAATCAAATGTGTATTTATCCACAAATTAAATAGTCCCAAACAAATGCAGACTCTATTTGAGTAATGTTTGCTGAAAACTGCAGTGTCCAGCTGTTTTAGTAAAATAACAGTCACAGTCTTTTTTTTTTTTTTTAAGTACATTTTAAAATAACAATTAACACCCAACAAATAACAGGTTTGTTTTAGAAAAAGAAACAAGGTTGGCTGTCACCAGGTTATTAAACATTAACTTACATACTTGTAAAGTTATGTAGCTTAGGCTTAGGAAAAGAATCATTTTTGGATGTCATCATGTTCATTTTTAACATTAAGTTATGTACTTAAAATGATGACCTACCTTAAAATAACTGTAACTTCACTTGATTTCACACGGGACACAAACACTCTTTCTCTTGGGGAAAAGTTATGTGCTTGTTTGACCCATTCACCAGCCCAACCTGCACCCTAATCCGGAGTTCTTCCTTTACTACTTCTTTCTTTACTCCTGTCAGGGCAGTGCACTCCCACAATTATGTGGGTTATTTCTAATGCATTCATTTTCAAAGGTAAACATATGAACAGTGCATAAGAACTGTCCAATGGGTGTGGAGCTGAACAGGCAGAGTTGGGGAGTCAGAGGTGATTGGATGTGCTGGATTAATGTGCTGCTGTTCTGTTTTGCTTAACTTTTGGGGGGTTGATTGAAGGGAAGAATAATGCCTCTATTATTCTTTAAGTGACAGTCCATGTTTGTCCATGGTAAAAAAAAAACAATGTGACTGCTTTATCCATATTCAAATGAACTCATTTGATTGGCTCTTTTCAGAGATGTTCTCTTTATCAGTGTTCCCTTTCTTCACTATTGGCTGCGCTTATTGGTAGCACACTTAATCGCATAGTATTTCTTGAAATCAACATCATGAATTAATCATTTCTTATAGTACATAAGTCAGTATCAGTGGGTGGCTTATGTAAGTGCTAGAAACTACTGTTAATGTCACAGTTTCGACAATATGAAAATATAAAACATCCTCTTTACCAAGGAGTCATGTCAGCACAAGTTCCATTAGGTAATCATAGTCTTCATGCAACGGCTGCAATCTATGTAAGAGTCAGTGCAGGAATGAAATGGAGGAATGCCCTGAGGCTGGTGCATTAAGCAAGTGACACTATCAACACCAGTATGAGGATCATGAGACAATTTGCGCCACATCCTAGGTATCAAACCTCTGAGACTAATACAGTCCCCAAGCTATTACTTTTCTCTCGGACACTAAACTGTTATCAAGTTTTGTTTTGTTTATGCTACATGATTAATCATGAGACTAGCTCAGCAATCACAAGAGTGTGGCTCTTCTTTATAAGAGCGCTTTATTCTGTGAAATTCGGGAATCTAAAAACTGCCTCTTCTACACTTTGATCTGTTCAGATTTCTAGATAAAGATTATTCAGTGTCACATGTTATGTTTATTATCATTTAATGGAGGAATTTTGGTTTCCACCACTGTGAGTCACCAAACCACTTTTACACCTGGCATGTAAATAGAGTGAAATATGTTAAGACATGCCTCAAAATTACATATTAGTATTCTGTATATGAGTCATGGATAGCCATGAGCCATGCCTGTTAATCTCTCAGAGGAATGTTAACCATTTAAATTGATCTGAGACACAAATAAGTAAGGGTTGTCTCAGTGTTTCAAATAAATAAAAATGAGCTGGTCTGAATAGAAGAGTCAGTGCGCAGGATAAAGGGGGATTTATTAGCAGAAACTGAATACATTATAAGAGTATGCATTCTTTAGTGTGTAATCACCTAAAATTAAGAATCATGGTGTTTCCATTACCTTAGAATGAGCCATTTATATCTACATAGGGAGCAGGTCCTTGTCGAAAGAGATAGGCATGTTGCACTGCCATATTTCTACAGAAGCCCTAAACAGACAAAACAAACACTGGCTTTAGAAAGGGACTTTTGCTGTTTTTTTTTTTTTGTTTGTTTGTTTTTGTGACAGCCACAGTAATGAGTAGCCCTTCTACCATGAGAGGTAATTTTTAGTGATTTTACCTGTTTAAATTACCAGATTTGTGTTTTTCGTGGAGACAGAGGCCTCTGCAGATAATTTAGCCACCAGTAAAACCCCCTGAATGTCTGGGTATAAAGTTATCACCAAAAAAGGTGAGCAAGCAGTAGCAGGTGCTTGGCCAGCCACCTTCTAGCCTGACCTTCCGGGTCAGTTTGTTTGGAAGTGGAGAAAGCCTCTGCGAATAATTTGGCTCCCAGTAAAAGCCCTTCTGAACGTCGGGATCTTAAGTGATCAGAGAAAAAATGTGATCACGCATTAGCAAGTGCTGGGCTAGTGGCCTAATTCTGATGAGCCAAACAGCATTGAAGAAACACTGATTTTTACATGAAACTGCTTTAGTCAGTGTTTAATACAAGTTTTAATCACCTGGTCCATTTGTTTTGCAGAGGAACAGACCACTCCCAATTAAACTCCCAGTAAGAACCTCTTGAACAAAGAACACAGAAGGAATTCTAACCAGGAGATGATTCAGCTGGTTGCAATCTGCAATCCTTACACAAGATGACACTTAGTCCCCCTAAATCTTGCAAACTGCTTCCTTCAGTGTTTTTCTCAGAAAAAAAGAAATCACACGGATCTACTTTTTCCTTCCAAACAACCATCAGAAGAGAAATTCTTTGGGAGAATCATTTTTCAGTCTTTTTTTGTGTGTGTTCATATGTTTATTAAATTCGGGTCGTTGCCTCTCTGAGGCTGAATCAAGATGCATATATTATGAGCTGAGGGATTTTGATGCCACGCGTTAATGTTTTCTCCACATACACTTTTAATGCGGTTTGCTCTCTTTTTATCCACACTGATATGTCGATCAATCACATATTTGTGAGAACACAAGCCGAGAAAATGAGAACACAGACTTGACTTGATGATCTTATAGATCAGCACTCCTGCTCTGATCAGCAGGCAAATGCATACTTTGAAGCTCTTTGCGGTTTAAAAAAGAAAAAAAAAGTCCTCTTCAAAGATCTGCTTATGCAACAGACGGGATTTCACCTCAGGTCCTCCACGCGGGAAACCAGAGATTTACCAGTCAGCAAAAGAGCAAATGAATTCTTCCTGGCTGAGGGAGATATTTGTGCTTATAGGGTTTCAGGCAGAGCCGCTTCACTAAGTTCTTCCTATTTCTGTCACATGGCTCTCTCTTTCTCGCTGGCTACTGGAGCCCTGGGGGTCTGAGTTTGACCCTTAAAGGTCAAAAGTCACCTGTTTTACACCTGGACACTTAAGCCCACCCAGTGGCAGGTGTTCCAAGTGACCAATTATGACCTCCAGGTGGGAAATCATGACCCTGAATGTATTTAAGTAGCCCATCGGGACCACAGGGAGTGTTATTTTATAGACAATATGTTACTTCTAACCTCAATCAGCAGGGTTCACAAATGTAAGGAAGAAGCAGTGGATTAACATCAGTATGCGCTCATGGGCACGATTTACCACATGAGGCACCATTATATAGAAACCATATGTATTCTGTTATTCATCGCCTGGATGCCTGTGAGGAGCGATAAAGTGTGAGCAGCGGAGTGAAAATCTATATCAACATAGCCACAGGTACCTGAGCGAGTCACAAGGTCTGCTTTAAAAAAAAAAACAACAAAAAAACCCACATTTGACCATATATCAGCAGCCACAGATGTGTAATGTTTTTTTTTTTTTTTTTAATAACTGCGGCCCGCAGGAGTTGAGGCACTGGAGCGAGAATCCATCACCATACAAGTAACAGGAGAAGACACAGGGATGAGTGGAGTCTCTTAGGTGCACGTGAAACACGCGGGATGTTAATATACACAATATGGGATTTGTGGCCACAGTGGAAGGATACCTCGCTGTGCTCAAGTGGCCTACGGAGATGTAATATTAGCTTGGTGTGTATCATATTCCGTCATGCTCACAATATATCAAATGGATGTCCTTTCTTCCTAATTGCTGCATCTCTCTTATTCTTCTGTGGCTGCTGGTGCTCTTCTGAGACCTGGCTGTGTTCATCATTGACATATGTTGAGAAAGCAGCTTCTGAGCAAAGCATGGTCTGATGGAGTGACACAGATGACAATTAGGGTTTGGAAATTACAGAGTGGTATGCATGTTGGTGTCCTTGCTGTTTTCTGGGAATAGAGCAAATGATTGAGAATAAATTACATGAAAATGTATGTGTTTTATAAGCCACAGTGACAAAGATAGTGTACACAGAGGATTGTATGTACTGCAATGATAAATTGGTTCTTTGATCTCAGGAGCTGATTCCTGGCCTAAGCAGTAACCATCTTCAAACCGTACTCCCACTCCTTTCTACAAAGGAATACATGTGAGTCTTTATCAAAATACTGTAATCCCACATACAAGAAACCAAACTGCAGTAAAAAGTGATGAAAAAGGAGTTGAAGAAATTAAATCAGCTTATGTGGGCTCGTTATTTTAGTTAATGTGACAGAAAATTGTACGCCATAATTGAAAAAGAGTCTGCCGCCTTGCCAGTGGTTCTGTGAGGCTCATGACAATGCTAAAACTACGATTTTTCCTCTTAGCGGTAGAACCTATTATTTATCTATATTATTCTGGGGTGAGTTATTGAGTGTTGAGATATCGACTGTTGAGATGTCTCACTTCCCTCTCAATATAATTGAACTAGATGGCACTCAGCTTGTGTTGCTTAAAGCTGAAAAAAATAACTGCGTCATTGAAGGAAGAAGGATCTGATCTTGTTGCATGTCAACAAGCGATGCATTCTCATGCCATATTGTCATATACTGCTGCCTTTCCATGTGCTTTTCGATTCTCAGGGCACCCTTTAGTGTGATGCACAGCTGGAGCACATTTTATTAAAAAATGTGTTTGGTTTGGTATTTCTGTTATGTAACATTTATAAAATTGTCACCATTGATGTCAGTGTAACATTACATTAAAACAACACTGACTTTTAGTTTCAAATGGGACACAAATTGTGGTCTCCTGGGTGAAAGTCCTGCTTTGTTTGACCCTTCCACCTCTCCTCCCATTGGTCCTTCACAAACTTTCTCACTCTTTATCAGTTCATCAGTTAGTCTCAGCACCAAGTATTGCTGCAGATACTGTAGGTCTAAATTAGAGGTTATTGAGAACCTTGTGTGTCTCATAAAAGTCAATATCACATGCTGGAGGGCATGACAAAGCATCTGTATTGTTGCTGTTTAGCAGGTAAAATGTTTTTCACGGTCACCATTTTTGTTGGGATGGACTGATCCTAGAGGTGCAACCTCAGGGAACAAATACACAGGATGTTATTTAAACGCTAAGTAATTACAGGGCATGAGTCAATAACACTGGAAAGTTTTTTCCGGTTCTTGACTGTAAAATTCAACTTGTGAGTTGTTTGCTTGCTCCTCTGACCCCATTTTGGTTTTATAAAGGCAGTGATGTTGTTGCTAGTGGTCCATTAATGTTTGGGAAGATTGTGCTCTTTCAGAAGAAATATGTCCATCTATCTTTGGCACTTTAATACAAGCACAGATCTGATAAGATATTTGAGGTAAATCTGCAACACTCCACTGACATCTACTTTTCATTACTTGTCATCAGCACAACTAGAGTGCTTTAAACTGACACGGTAATAACTCCCGACAGTGAATTTAAAAACCCACAGTAATTAATGTGTTTTGTCTTTTATTAAAAAAATAAACACTAAATATGTCAGCTGTGGCAAACTCAGTGGGTGCTGATTGTTTTCGGCCTAGCTGGAGCTCATTCATACAGTCAAGTGTATGCCATTTATCAAGTGTTGATTTACACAATGAGAGTGCATTTGGGCTGGTTATTACAACTTCCAGAGTTGATAGTTTTATGGACAGAAAGATAAAGTATAAGCAACTTAGGAAGTCAGAGTAGATAAGACAAAAAGCCTGCTAATAACTCAATTTCATGCAGCTTTTGTTTCTTTGTCAGAACAAAATCAGACACATAAACATAACACAACTGTGCAGGGAAGCACTCAACTAATGCTGAAAGTCAGGAGTGTAACTACTTTTATTAAAGTGCTCTCATGAGACACACCGACTGTGGGTATCCATTATTTCTTCCCGTGGTGTGACAGCTCATGCAAAACTGTTGGATCACCGCTTTTAAACTGAGGTGATGCCTGAGCATCCCTTGTCAGCAAGTCATTGGCATAATGGTTTGAATAAACTCTTTTCCTTGTCCTATGAGCCGAGTATAATTGGAACAAAAAGAAATGACATGGCAGCAAATCCATACGAATTCCACCACCAGTGTTGTTAGAGCAAGAGCAGGCGAGATGTTTCTGTCAAAATAACAGCCGCCTCATCAGCCTGAATCTCAAAATGCAGCAATGAAGACTGTCCTATCCTTCTTAGTTGAAAAAATGTTGTAACTGTGTTCAAAGTAAGGCCATTTTTCCACCACATACAGTTCAAGGAAGTGACAAATTTGACAGTAAGGAAGTACCTCGCGGAAAAGTGTTTTTCTTTCCTAATTTTTTGCCACATTTCTTGGTTTAGGAAAGGCAGTGTTGGTCTTGGTCTAGCTTCTTGCCAACCCCCTGCCCAGGAGACCCAAGTTTTTATTGCCCTCTCCAGGTTTCCTTCCAGGGTCAAAATTCTCCAGTATTTTCAGCCTGTTGTCATTCCAAACTCCTCAAATAGCTTGCCTATGTCAGTGCTTTTGGTGTAAATGTGTGACACCAAAAGGAAAGGTACCTTTCATGTGCGCATGGAACGCTGCTGGACAGCGTGAGGTGTGAACATTACCGTACCAACCATTGAGGTTACCGAGGTCGGGACCTCTGTATTTTACCCACAGTGTATACCGGTATATGAGGAATGTCAAAAAATCTGTCAGACAGAATAAATGCGAGATACTACAGATGAGGTGACATAATTACGTAGATCATTTTACTAGTGAAGTGTTTGTGGCTCAGTGTTCTTCTTCTCCCGTCACACATTATTTGAGCTATAAGAATTCTTGTCAAAATTCGAATTATTGGCGGGAGTCATTGTGATCACATCCTAAGTCCAGCTTTACAGAGCTGTAGCATGGCTGTAGAGTCTTATGTTCCAGATAGGTAATAAAGACTACTTCTGTCCAACTGCCCTATAAAGGACTGAAGCCTATTGAAAAAAATCCAGACAAGGCTGCCAAAATGTTGAGTGGTTTCCCCTTCCACATTAGGGAGTGCAGCTTTAAATTTATGTAGAATACATAAACAAGCATTTAGAAAAAGAAAGAGTTGGACAGGTTTTTTTTGTTTTTTTATGGGTTTATTTGCAGTATCACTTTAGCTAATAAAATCCACGACACCTGGTTGACAGTGCAAATAGTGTTTTTGGCCAGCAAACATCACAAGCTGAGGAGCTGGCAGGCTGAACAGCCAAGCTCAGGTTCACGAGCAGCCACAACAGGTTCAAACTGAATATCTTTTTTTTTTTTTTTTTGTTGGCAGTGATCAAACAGCAAACTTTATTTTTCACATGCCACCACAGGGCCCAGCTTCAAATCCTCTGTCTGCATCCATTTTTGGGGATAAGCATACGTGTTCCATGATTCCCAGGTTGTAATGTTGAGTCATGGAGAGTCAATTTACGGACAAGCTGGTCGCAGTTTATCATGGATTACATGCCTGCTGTGACTGTGGGAGGTGCATTACACTTAGATGTGTCTGTTTTACATATCTCTCTATTAACCTGGGCTAATCCATCCTGGCTTTTATGTGAAGGACCATATGGAGATGCTTATCCCCACTCACAGTTGTGTAATCATTCAGACTCAATGTCTGAAGCACAGATACTAGGAGGATTATGAATTATGATGTGAAACACCTTGAAGATGTATCTGCATTAAAATTTCTAAAATCGACTCGACCAGTGTTATAAATTTAGTTGAGTTCTGTACTTACATAATCCCACATGTCCCAACAATGTTCAAACCAAGAGAAATCTGTAGTTTTTTTATCTGGCAAACGTAAGCTGCAGCTCAGCTCCTGCCCCGCCAAGCCAAACACCATAGGAGATATATTGATTTTTAACGTGAAACTGATATATTCAGTGTTTTTAACCTGTTTAAATCACTGGGTCCATTTCTTTTGGAGCACATAATTTGGCTCCAAGTACAAACCCCCTTAACGTCTGTATCTTAAATTATTAGAAAAAAAAAAGGGTGGTCACACATGAGCAGGCGCTGGGCTAGCAGTCTCTCAACAAGCTGAACAGCATTGGAAAAACATTGATCCTTAAGGTGAAACCACATTATTCAGTGTTTTTACCAGTTTTAATCACAAGTATAGTTTGTTTTGCAGAGGAAGAGACCTCTGTGGATAATTCAGCTCCTGCTGATATCCTTCTAAACACTAATGGAGTCCTGTGCAGGAGAAACTGATTGCGGTGATGGCATTGCTCCATCTTTTGTTGTTATTTTCAACGAGAGGCCCCTAATGGCAGAAAATTATATACTGCAAGTTTAATTGCTAGAGCTTTACCTATTACATCCACAAGTATCCAGTTGTGATGCACGTGAACACTATAGCAAATTAAGAATGCACGATTTGCAGAGGTGATTTTTCAGAAACATTAAGTCGTCATTATATGACAAGGAGAAATTAAAAGTGTCAGGTAGAAGAAACTAAATCAAATGAACATTTGAATACAGCTGTCATAGATAAAATGTGTCTCTGATTGAGGCATCCATTGAATAATCAGCAAATTAAGTAATTACTTTGATGGACTGTTGTGATTTATTCAGCTAATTCCTGTGCTTTGTTGTTTAAATGACTTTGTTTTTTCACTGACCCTGACTCCAATTATGTTTGTAACAATTTATATGAACCCAACACACAAACAAAAACAGAAATGTATTTGGTTTCCAACGGCTGAAACTGTCCCAGTGTTAATCAAAATTTACAAAAGTTGCCATCAGTTAAGAAGACAAAAACAAATTGGAGATATGTAAATGGCAACTCACTGACTAAAACAATTTTTTTGGCTGAATTTTTTCTATTTCATTTTTTACATCATCTTATAAATACAGGAATAGCTTTTCAAACAGTAATACAGTCAAAATTTTAGGCTAAACATGACCTTTAGTATTTTACACGAGGCAGTGGTACTGGTGGTCATGAATTGACTTTTCATACTTCCTGTAGTTTCAGTGACACTTCAGATTTTCAGCACCATCCATCACCTTGCAAATCTACCACTCCTACATGAAGTTAAGCAGATTAGCGAGCATGTTGGGTCAAGCTCAGGTTAAGCGCCAATGTTTTGGTTGCCTCTGTTACTCTCATGAGATTTCCACTTTTCTACCTCGAGATCCCTCTTGGCCAATAGTCCAAGAGACAGCAATTACGCAGGAATGCTATCTGTCTGTCAAAGCGCTTGTTGGGGCAAGTTTATGTGGACATATGCTTTGGACACATGGATATGTTTTGCTTCATCCTTTTGTTTACCCTCATTATGTCCAGACTGCTTGCCGTGATTCTGATTTTTTTTTAAATAATTGGATATAATCAGTTATGTCTTGTTATGACGCTGTATTAAGCCTTTTAGTGGATTTTTCGAGCCATTTTTTCAAGCTGAAAAATATTGCATCGAAAACACCTCATTTTGTGCACACTGGGTGTCATTTGAAAAGTAATTTTACCAAATCAGTTATAACACATCTATAATCATGTCTTTTTATAATCAGTGGTTCTTAATAGTTTATGATTTTTTTTTTTTGTTGTTGTTTTGGAATTGCGCCTCTCTGGATATGACTGCTGGGAAATAATAGTGCGTTTGGATGGGAGCCTTCCCTCTGTGCTCTGCTGCCTGTTTCATTTTGGCTGTATTTCTTAAGGCTCTTAAACTGTCGGCATATCCAAGCACTCATTTGAATCACTCGAACCTTCTCACTTTCAATCTCGCCCTCCCTTTTTCTTCTAATCAGATGTGAGCTATTTCTTTTTCCCTGTATAAAAAAAAAAGCCACTTTTCAGCTCTTGACAAAACAAATAAACTTAACATAATGAGAAGAATTGTCAATATTTCAGCAGTGGTTTTCCCCTTTTTTTCCGCTGGCAAGTGACGACGTGGCAGTGAAGAAAAAAATAATTAGGCTTTTGTTGACAAGAGTCGAAGTGGTAGAATTCTACCGGCCGCGGATCAAAACGATCCATTCATTAATTTAATTGGCTGCTATGAGATGGCGTGGGTGTTTTCCTATGACTGCGCTAAACAGTGATAGTCGCATCGGAAATTAGATATGGCCGTTCTTTGTGACAGGAGAAAAGAATCAGGAGGGGCGGGGAGGGGGTCCTAATCAGACTTCAAGATCTGTGGAGGTTTTCCCCGTTTTTTTTCCACCATATAGAATGTTCCTGCTGAAATCTGTGGGAGAATGACTCTGAGTGAACCCTGGCTATTATAGGGCATCGCTCTGCATTAGTGTGCAGGCTAGCAAACCATGCTAATGCGCTCTTGCTGCTCTTTTACTCACTATGCACACACACACACACACACACACACACACTCACAAAAGCCCCCTGTGTTTGGGAGAGCACAGAAGGGGCTCACATCTCACTTTACCAGAGTGGGGGCATATCAGGAGGCAATTCCAGACTGTGTCTCGGAGGGCAGACAATAGCCACGTCTGATCAAAGTGGAGGAGATGCATGACACTTGAGTTCGTGTGTGCTGTCTACAACATCATGTACATAAAGAGAGAATGAGGTCGAGGTAGTATTACAGGGAAAATGACAGAAAGAAAGGGGAGAGACGGACAAGGAAATGTGCAGAAATGTCCATTCGCAGAAGAATGAAATCTAAAAAAGAAAAAAACAAGAGCTGGATAATCTGGAGTGACAGACAGTGAACGAGCGCAGCGGCATACATGAAGGCATTCCTTCTGAGTGACACATATGCCATCCGAGTCAAAGAGGACTCCTGTCCATCCAGTTGCGTGACACATAGTGTCTCCAGATAACTGATAAGCGCTCTCTGCAAGTGACCGATTGTGACCTATTCCAAATTCCACCCTTGCATACTCTAGGAGAGCAGTTTCTAATATTTGCCATTCTCAATGGATCCATTACAACCTCTTATTACCCCCTTGCGATGTAACGTATCCTCTACTCTCCATATTGTTGTCTGCTTGCCCCTCTTATGCTACCTGCCGTACAAAAGGGATCAGATGTACAACAGGCGCCGCTCTGGGATCTCATGAAAAAGGAGATTCGGTGACTTTTTGCATGCTGAGTGGCGATGAATAGATTTGAGGAGAGACTAAGCCTTGTTAAACATACGGCTTCTAGTCTGGAGCTGTGGCTGGAAAATAAATAGCTTCAGAATTTTTGGTCAAAATGTAGTTGAAGTGGTAAGCCCTAAGAATCTTGTCTGTTTCCTTGTTGGCAATCGGGGTTCATAGCTGTGGTGTTTGTGCACCGCACTCTTCAGAGAGCACTGTTTATTAAAGCAGTGTGTCTGGAGATGCAGCCCATTTTTATTCCAAAGTTGTCAAATTATGATGCTTTGTCACGCCCCCTAGCTGTCTCTTCCGGATGCAGAAGGCACCCTTTGACGTCTGTATGTGACACCCAGCTGTCTCCTCAGTGAAACATGTTCTAACACGTGGTAAATGTTGTCACAGAGTTTTGAGGTTGGGTTAAGTGCACATAACTACTGAATTAGGTTTAGAAGAAACATGTTTCGTGTTCAAATAAATACGTAATGTGACATCAGTGCATCACGTCCCGATGTAAGTTATTTAACAATGTGTAAAACAATGTTGGCTTTACTTACACACAGGAGATAAACGGCAGTCTCCTAACTGAAATTATGTGTTTGTTTTGGGTTAATATAAGTGTGTAATGTGTCATAATTACGTCACTTTAGTGTGTAAGTTACATAATGTCACTTCAAAACAATGCTGACTTTAGGTTTCGCCCTGGAGTCAAACAGCAATCTCCTGGATGAAAGTCTCTCTGTGTTTGGCCCATCCACCCTATGTGAAGTTCCCTGCTCATTTAACTACGTCAATTGCGCTCAGTGCCAAATATTGTTGCAGATGGCTTTGCATTGGAGTTAGCTGAGTGCCTTGTGGGGGGTGTATTCAGCATCGGTATAACACACAAAATCAAGACACTCGAGTATATTAAGTTTTGTGACCCTGCACCGATCCTCAAAAAAAACCCACTATATTGATTTTTAATAGTTCACATGCAAAAATCTGTGGCAGTGGGTCATTTTGTGTTGTGTTGTGTTTAAATCCCCTATCACTAGATAGCAGTGCTGTAATCTGTCTTTAGCCATTTGAGTCTTGCACTCCAAAGTAACAACAAAACGCTGGCAGTAACACAAAGAACACAGGCCTTGTGACAAAGGGTGCAACGCTAGCTCTTAAAATATATTGAATTATAAATCCTTGTATTGTGATATGTATTGTATCATCAGATTGTTGCCACTCTTGTACTTAAAGGTCCCATATTATAAAAAGTCAGACTTCCATGTATTTTTTTTAAAATAATTAATCAGGTATAGGTGATATATAAATACAGTGAAAATATAGAATGCCCAATCCATAGAAATGCACACAATCCGTATTCAGAAACTGCCTTTAAATGAGCCATCAGGACTTCCTTAAAGTTGTGATGTCAGGACTATACTCTCTAAGGTAACAAGTGCTGCTACAGTGTAGCAAAAGTCATTCCCTGGCTGCAGTGACAGTGCATAGATGCAAGAAAGGATATATTTCTATTAAGACATGGAAATACTGACCAATCATGCATTTCAGAGTATCTCTTTATTTTGAGATACTAAAGATAAGTCATTTTGATTTTTTATCTTATTATTTTGAGAATTTGTCAGGCAAATAGTGTGAGGAAGATACTGTTTTTTGAATATTAAGGCATGTAAACATATTCTAGAAGAAACCTCAAATAAACGTATTAACCTGAAAAAGAGCATAATACTGGACTTTTAAATGCCCCACTCCCCGTATTCAGCCACAAATAATAATCACTAAAATGTCAGTCAGTGATAGACAGCAATACTCAAACACAACATTCAAATTCTCTGTGCCTCGCTTTCTCATTTTCCTTCCTTTTACAGCATACTGAAGACAAAAATGCTATAAAACAACAAACCGTAAATTTCTGCAGAGTTTCCACTCCACACAGGGCAATACATAACTACAACCTCAATCAATCAACTTTCTCACAGCCCACCACAGAAGCTGCACATGCAAGTCGTCTCCACCTGAGAGTCGATTTAATCAGAAGAGACAGAGTGTTTTTCGGAAGAAGTAGAAAAAAAAAAACTGCATGCTCAGAGGCAAATGCCTGTTTGACAGTAAACGTAACCTCTAAGAGCAGGTGCTGCGAATCTTTGAAAAACAAATCTGGTGATGCATCTGGGTAGAAACTGGTAAATCTGAGAGACAAATAGAGTTTTATGATACAAATTGTTGCCTAAGGAGCAGAAAGGAAAGGAAAGAAGAGGCGAGGAAAGGAAAGGAACAAAAATACAAACATAAAGCCAAGGGGCATGTCAGTGAATAAAAAGAACCAATGTGTATCCAACGAAAAACAAATCTGTCGAGAAAAAAAAAAAAGAAAGAAAATCCAACAATTGCTTCAATGTGTCTCCTAAGGCTATGTGGAGCCAGTGTTGGCTGATGTCATGCTTGGTGCAGTATACAGATGTCCCCTTGCTGAAGACACAAAACTAGATGCAGATCAGGAAGCAGCTGTGTCTCAGGCTACTGAGTAGACAATGGCATTAAGAGAAGCAGAGGGAGATCATCCGGTCCTTTGACAGTGGGATTCCACGTACTTTTTCTTTTTATCTATCCCCTACAGTAGTTTGTTTTGTGCACTGTTTGTGAGATAAGGTGAAATTAAGAAATGTTGTGATGAAAGTACCAAGAAACAAATCACTGCGGCCCCGATGCCTATTTCACAGATTTTGCCCTTGGCCCTTCATGTATGAAATTTTGGATGAATAGGTAAACCTGCATCTGGAAAACTCATTTCACTCTATTATAATTTGATTTCAAATTTAGGCCCCAAGGACGAAAAACATAATCCAAAACATGAAAAAAAAAAAAAGATTTTTTTTCATGTAATATCCTGCATTCTAAAAGAAGTACTGTGATCCATGCTGCTGCTGCTGATAATAAAACATCACAAACAAGTAATTTTGAAAAAAATTAGGTACAAAAAACTTACCTGAAGCAGCTATGGGGCATTTTACCTGTATTTTTCCTGCATTGTATTGCTATTTATTCATCACAATACATTTAGTCAAGTTTAGAAGAAAACTAGAATTTTTCGTAATTAGTGTATGAATTCAAAACAGGTTTGTTAAGTCACACTGACCTCGACTTTTGACCACCAATTCAATTCATCCTTAAGTCCAAGTGGATGCTAGTGCTAAATTTGAGGAAAGTCCCTCAAGGCATGATTAAGTGATTGTATTTATGAGAATGGAATGGATGCAAGATCACAGTGGCCATGACTTTTGATCACCAAATCTTTTGAAATTTGAAGAATTTTCCTTAAGGTGTTGTTGACATATTGCATCCAAAAGAATGACATGAATGCAAAATCTCAGTGACCTTGACCTTTGACCACAAATAAGATCATCCTTGAGTCAAAGTGGACATCTGTGCCCAATCTGAGGAAAGTCCCTAATGGCCTTGTTGAGATATCACATTCATGACAATGAGAGATTTGAGGTCACACTGATGTTGATCTTTGATCACTAAGCTTTAATCTGTTCATGCTTGAACCAAAGACGGTGTCTGTGCCAAGTTGTAAGAAATTCCCTTAAGATATTCTCAAGAATGAGATGGGTGCAAGGTCGCAGTGACCTTGACCTTTGACCACCAGTGTTTTTGAGATATTGCGTTTACGAAAATAGTACAGACAGGCGGACAGACAACCCGAAAACTTAAGGCCTTCAACCATTTCTTTTGCTGGCACTTTAAGCAGGGTTCAAATAATAGGGAAGCTTGTTGATATATGACCTCCTAATCAGGACGCTCTAATGGGAAATGACGGTGGGCAGTTGGCAGCTGTGGAAGAACTTATGCTGTTCTGAATTTTGGAAATAATTACATCAATCTTTTTTTCATTGCATTTGGAACTTTGGACTTTTCATTGCTCTGAAGCTACTGGAAATCTTCTTATCTGCTATTCGGTCAGCCGGGCTCACAGCTATCAGTTCAGTAGTAAGCTACATACAGTTGTTTGCAGATGTAGTACTGAAATTTGTCCTTGGATTTTTTTTTCAGTATATAGGCTAACTGTTTATAGAAGTAACAATTTCTTTACCATAATCCTGCAATTGACTGCCATGCACATCAATTTTAAGCACATGCATGTAACATGTTTGGTTGAGGTGTGCACCAGAAAATAGGGCTCCCATGAAAGCCAGTGTCTAATTCTAACTCTGACTTTAACCCGTGAGCATCCTGCAGAAATCCAAAATTCACTCTGCAACTTTAACATCTCCAATGTCATAAAATCCTATATTTTCAGTATGGGTGGCTCCAGTTGCAAACAACTCCTGATCTGTGCATGATAATACAGGACCGTCACACTGACTCACCAACACTACCCACTGTTCTCCTTCTCTTTGGATGAGAGGGAATGTCACATCAAACTGCATGCAGAAAGCAGGCATTTGAATGCTGCATGGCTCCCCGACATCTATACATACATTGTAGATCAAAACACTTTAAAAACCGATTCCCCAGATGTCCTTTTTTTTTTTTTTAAACTTTTTTCACTTTGCGAGACAGCGGTGAAGAGCTGACAAGTACAACTGCGCTTCAGTTATTGTTCTCTGAATGTATGCTGAGACGGGGAGCTGACCTTAATGTTGCTCACAGTGTCTCCAGTCATGTTTTGTAAGGTATACATGCCTGCTAGCTAATGAGGTGACATTACACTGAGTAGCTGTCTGCAACTATAATTAATCCAATATTGATAAAATTTGCTTTGCTGACTTTTGGGTGTTTTACAAGCTTATTAAATGCACATTTGCAGCCTATTGATTATCAATGATTTCCTTACTGTTTGCAGCATGCTGTCTCATCTCTATTGTGTATCTGCTGGTCCTGAATAGTGCATATTAGCAGAAGAAGAAACCTCCCTTTTCACAAACTTTATTGCATAAGTGAAAACAAACACCAAAAAAGTACTGTAGCTGTATGTATGCTGCGAGGTCAATAACAAAGGAAAGGCACTTCACTTTAATGTTTTGACACAAGAAGAAGTGTGATGTGAAGATGTGAAGCCTCCAGTGCACATACTCCATGAATAGACTTTTCTTATGAAGTAGAATAAATCTTGTACCCCAGCCATATCTCCTAGGTAAATAAGTTTTGTATATTGCAAATTGATTTTGTAATTATGTTGTGGTGAGAATGTAATAGCTGCCTGATTATGTTAAGAGACAATGTTGTTATCAATGTATTGCACTGTGCAGAATTGTGACACCAGAATCCCAGATTTGCATCCGATCTCCTGTCTGTGGTTAGCTTTAGGCAACAAAAGCACTTTGGTTAAGGTTCAGAAAAGATAGCACTTTTAGTTATATTTCTGGGGGAAAAAAAAGGGAAATAACTTTGCTGATGCATTCAGTATCAACATTTTTTAGACTTGCCAGGAAGGTTAATTAGTAACATTTCCTTGTTATGTTAAGAGAAAATGTTCTTTTCTCAGCATTATGTTTCCCTATATAACCTATTTGATGTCTCAAATCAGTTGCATTTAAATAATCTATCTAGGAGACAGGGCTGTGAACCCAGCTGACAAAATTTAACAAACTTTAGAAATTAAATATGAAAATATACTGTATATATCAACATGTGTATGCATTCTAAAATGAATTTCATTCATTGCCACTTTGCTAGATTGGCAGCATTATCATCTCCAGCAGCCGTGACAGAGCATGAGTGTGACGCAGCAGATTCTGCTGGACATTGAGGGTTATGGGGCCTCTGCGGGTTAGAAGTTGATGAAAGAAATTAATGAAAAATAAAGCTGTTTCACACGGTCCGTCCATTTCTATACCCCAAGGTCAACACTTTCTGCAGGAGGAAACTGTCAGTTGTACATTTTGCCGATACAGAGAGCAAAAAAAGCTGATAGAAAGGTTTCGAACAAAAAGCATTCGACACATGCCCTGGCTCAAGCAGAACTATATTTCTTCAATTATACTGGGTGTGGGCTTCTGTCATGATTGGAGTTTTTGAAATGGAAGTGCACAATGTTAGACATCTGTCTTCATTTGATGAAATGAAAGTGCAGCTCCGCTACGAAAAGTGCCACCATGTGTCACCAGCAGCAACATGCTGGATGTGGGCCATCCATCAATGATTCATAGTGAAAATTACAGCTTCAGGAACTTATCACAATTCAATAAAAAAAAAAAACAAAGAAAAAAAATCATGTGCAAAACAAATTTAGCGACAGTGTTGCTCAGGGGAGCAGTCAAGCAGAAACACGCCTGAAGGTGATGTGTCACTTTCTGAGAATACTGTATCACCTTGCCATGTTTCTGTCACACATCGCATGAAGCTCCAGAGCCCATAAACACATATTAGTCACTCACTTGTGTTTATTTATGTGTGTTTGACTCACGTAACAGTTTAGCAAAAGCTTTTCTAATTATCTGTAATAGGCACTCAGCAGAGATGTGTCTGACTTTTGAGAATGATATTATTATATCTGGCATCCAGGGGCCAATGCATCATTTCCCACTACAGCAGATGAAAACAGCAAATGGGAAGATTAAGAATTCAATCTGGAGACACACACTCAGGCTCATTGTGCGTCTTATTCCCAGGGTCTTTGACCAAACTTGATGTTATGAGATGTACTCATGATTTATGAAAGTAACTACTCCATCAGCTGGAGTGCAGGCTTGTTTTTGTCACTCACAGACAGTGGTCGTACACACACACACACATACACACACACACACACACACACAAGCTTGATTGGAAAAAAAGCAGCACTCACTAAAATCTTGTGTTTGGATAGGATATTAAAATGTCCAACCAGTATTAAGTCAAAGACGTTTAGTGTGAGTCCCTTACTCAGGCTGCTGTAAAAGATTGAACAAAAACAAGAAAGAAAAGGCGAAAAACATTAACGACCCAAATACACAAACTGGCCCTGAAGAGCACTCGTGCCATGTTTACAAAAACATAAACAGATGAATAAAAAATAGGAGGAAAATGGAAAACAAAGGCATGGGACTCTCTGGTGTCAGCATTTCTTTGAAACTGATGAGCAAAGATGCACCCTCAAGTCAGATAAGAAAGCTCTGAGGGGGGGTTTGGTTGTGTGGAAAAAAGCCCCTGAAGGAAACAGACAAACACGAGCTAATGGTTTCTAATGGTGTGCACTTGATCTGACAGGATTTGTGTTTTCTCTATTCCCATAAGTCACGCTAGTCTTAAACATGCACTTATTTCAGTGCGTCATCGTTAGCATGGAGCTTCTGCTGGGGAAGATGTGAAAGATGCGTACTCCCCTTTTAAGATATTATTGCTACAGACGGCCCACGGTTCTCAGGTTTTAGTGGGTTTTTATAGAAGATTTTTACGCATTCTTTGTTCTTATGCACCAAAACAAGCCACTAAACAAGCATCAAGCACAGTTCAGGCAATTTACAGTAACAGACTGTAAAGTAAATCCATTGGACTCCCCACCCCAATAAAAAATAGATCTACAGTCTTATTATCTTTTATATTTATTCTATTCAATACAAAGAACAAGCTACCCATGCCGCCGCCTATGTAGCCTAAAGGAAAATCTGCCACTGCCTATCTGTATACCTTATTAGTGATTTTTAATGGAAATTTTTACATTTACATTTTCAACGCTGCAATTAAAAAAAAACAGAAAAGTGCCTTTTCAACAGAAAACTATGCTTAATTTGATGCAGACTTTCAGACATGATTAGCTACACTCCCTCCTTTTTTATAGAACCCCTTTAAGGTCAGATCAGTCAAGCGAATTCAGTTCATTTCATCGGAATGACACTTAATTTAAATGTTTTGCATACAATTTAATTTTTGTGAAGTTTGAAATGCAAATTTGCGTTTCTCACCAATGCAAATTTTCTTGGTTCTTTTTGTCATTACAAAAAGTAACAGCTGTATTTTCTATATTTTTTAAAGTCTTATTGATAACATTTATATGTTTATTAAAAACAAATAAAAAATACATCCACAAAGCTTTTACAAAAAGCCTAATTTGCACAGACAGTGGTTGAAAATCACATTTATCACAATTAAACACAATTATCCTGTTGTATATGTTTTTAAATTAGCAAGTGTGTTAAAAAGTATATATATATATATATATATATATATATATATATATATATATATATATATATATTTATATATATTTGTTTGTTTGTTTGTTTTTTGATTAATTGATCAGCTGTCTGTAAGCAGCAAATTCTGCTCATTCACCGTACAGAGTGCAATGCGTCATACTCTGAAAGCCACGCCCAAGCATCACGCAACTATGGGCTGAAGCACTAACAAAGTACCCATAGCTAGCACAAAAAATTAGATTTCAGCATGTCAACAGATTATTACTAATTAGCAGCATATGTTTCCTAAAAAGCAAAATTCACACTGACAATCTCAATATTGTTCCTCTTTCTCTGTGCATTTTTTTGCGCTCTCTGTTTAAGCTTAATGTATCTATTATATTTATCTATTTATATTATAGAAAAATAGGGAAAAAAGAAGTAATAGGTCACAATAGATGTGACCTAGCTTAGCAGTTGTTTCAGAACCACGGACAGCACTGTTTGTTATATGTGGGAGCTTCTGGTGCGTGTGATTCAGAGATAGAAAGGAAACCACAGGGAAGTTGGCTAAGTTTACATCAAAACATTTTAGGAGGGTTATGGCAAAAATGTATTCTTTATATGGTACTTGTGTACCAGCTGCCTTTTGGGCAGCACAGGTACAACCTGGCACACTTGTGACTATGCGGGTGGTTCTGTGTAAGATGTCTGAAGTTTGGTTTTTGCTTCTAACAAGGCTTGTAAGCCAATAGTATAACAACAATGGAATTACATTACATACAGTTAAGAGTTTTAGTTGTTGCGAGCTAGTGGGAAAAAAAAAATAAGGAAAAATGGTTTGACCGTAATCTGCTTCCAATCCAGTACCAAGTCAGCTGAAGGAGTTTCAAGGGCTGAAAAGCCATGTTAAGGTGGCCACTCTACATCCTGACCAGCGAGCTAAAGCTAAGGCTCGCTAAGGTTTTTAGCTAAGGTCCAGAGCTGAGGGTTTGATCCTGGACTCCCAGCCGTAGCAGCAAACTTTCTTTTGCTGCCTTAACACAGGTCAGACACAGCGCTTAACAGTCTCCAGTGTCCACTGTCCTCCTGGTAAACACTCACCAAAATGGCTAAAATTTGCTTTTAAACCTGTTAATATAAATGTTGGGGGACATTAGTGGCATGATGTAAACTGGGTCCATTATATTCAAGAGAAGGCAAACATCTCTTCAGTTGATAACTCCAACACTCGGCAACTCACACCAAAACAATCTATGGATTTAAAAAATAAATAAATGTTAAAAAGCCCTGTAGGTAAGAGGAAAAAAATGTATTTTTGATTTTCAGTCAAAGTGTCCCTTTAAGGAGCTGTCAGTTATCCAGTTATTTTTATCAAATTCATGTGTGCAGGGAGCCAAGAGGAAGTCAGTCTGCTAAGCCAAAAAAAAAATTCATCCTTTAAAAAGCCCAAAAATGCAGAGTCCTCCTGAGGGAGTCTGAAAACTTTTTTTTGGTGTGCATATTCATAGTTTTCAGTTCTGTTAATAGATCTTTGGAACAAAGAACTGGAAAGTCCATCGTGGACAAAGCTAAAAATTTGGCTCCCACTTCCAACCCCTCTTTAATATAACTCTGCTCTGCTGGGGTATGATTCACTGTCGAGATGCAGTCAGATATAAATATTGCTCTTCAATCAACTATGTTGCCTTTTTGTATAAATAATAGTTCGCAACATAGAGTTAACTGGTTAGCATGAGGACAGGACACAGTCTGGCTGGGGCTTTATTCCCTAAAATTCATTTCTTAACCTTAAAGAACTCAATTTGGCACAACTATTGGACATTACAGTAAAATCCCAGTGTGTGCCTGTAAGTTGAGACATTAAGTGGACAAGGTTTGGGCAAAGCTTTCCAGAACTGGAAGTAGTCCAAAAGGTCCTCACTAGTAATAAATGTGTGTTTGTACTGTATATACGCTTCAGTAAATGTTAGTGTGCACCCAGAAGATAAATACAACACACAGAGCTACAAAAGAAATCAATAAAATGGAAAAATCAGGCAGATGGTCATTTCCACCACCTTTCTTCCCTCCCTTCATCTCTCCTCCCCTTTATTCCTAACCTATGATTACCACTCCAAAGAAATCCTGTTTCCCACTTCTGTCCACATCAAATCCCATTCCCATGTTATTAAAATCATGTTCCATGCATGAGGCTAAAAATGACTGTTTTGGATGATCCAGTGGGTTTTTTAAATGAAGTGATTATATAAAATGCCCACATGTTTGTCCTCTCTTTACTCTTTGAATTTCAAGAAATCCACCTGAGAGATGAGCGGTTCCCACCATCCCCTTTGATTGTATGTGCGTGTCTGCATGTGCGTCCATGTGAGTGTGTGGGTGCCTATGTGTGCACGTGTGTCTGCGTGTGTGTGTGGGCGAGCGTGCATGCGTGCATCTGTTTGGATTTGCCTGTGTGCGGTCCTGTTGTTTGGTGGGTGGTGTTAGCGTGTGCTAATGTGTGCGTCCATGCCTTTGTGTGTGTGCATGCGTGTGGGTGGCTGGGATGATCTTTGTTGCAGACTGGCTTTCTAACAGAACTGGAAGGAATAAATCAAGCAATTTTCAAAGGTGCCAAACAATTGAAGTGAAAAGCCTTTTCCTCAAATTTTTTAGCAGGAAGTTTTAAAAGAGCACAATCGCCTTGCCTTGAAATAATAGACTTCTTTGTGGGAATATTCAACCATCAGACCGACTCCTTCCATTTGGCACACTAATTAAGACTCTTCTCAAACAGAGTGCGTACAGAAACATTACTGTTGGTTCTGTATTTCCTCTAGTGCACAAAGTGAAAGCATCTCCAAAGGCCAGCAAACTTGTTTTAAAGGTGTATGCACAGTGGTATAATGAGGCAGCAGCATCAGTGCAAGACCCAGTACATTCAGGGTCCAAGGCTTCCTACTCCCAAAAAGTATTTGCACTTTTGCTGTGTTTATTATTAGTATTATTATGATTATTTATTTCACTTTTTTAAATTAAAAAAAAAAAAAAAAAAAAGCAACAATTTTTAGAATATTATTTTTTTTATTCTTTATTTCTTTATTTATGTATTTATCCATTCATCCATTCATTGCTTTCCGTGCTCTCTCTAAGTGGTACCCTTGGCAGCCTTTCAGAAGATTGGCCACGTAGCACCAGACCCCAATCCAAGATGGTTTAACAGCCCCTGGGGTGTCATCTCCTTGCTGTTGATTCACCTGTCTATGTGCTTTCTCTTTGCAAGCAGGTGATTGTTAGGGTTACTGGGATCACCTGACAGTGTCCCAGGTAATTTAAGCCCACGTGCAGCTGGTAACTCACATTCTGGTTGTACCTCCACTCTGCTGCTGCCCCTGTTTGGTTCAGTTGTATTGCCTTCATTCTTTGTTTATGCACTTTAACAACACATTTTCCACCCATGCACTACATCCACTGCTGACACCACTGACTTTCACTCTCCACATTGTAAATATAAGTTAATCTTCTGTTGAAAATGGTTTGGTTCATTTTGATTAAACATATGGTATTCGACTTTGCCATGATGTGGCCATTTGAGCTGGTTCATAACAATGATCAAAGTGGGCAAGCCCATCACAGTCATACCTAATAAAATATCAGCGGTGAATAATAGAAGTTTAAGTATGTTGCTTTAAAAATGATCAGCAGCAAAATGTGTCACTTTAAACTGATTCCAGAAAAACAGACTGCTGTGCTATAGTAGCAGTCATAATAACAAGGCAGAGACAGTGATGGGCTAGACTGTCTTGATAAAATCATTTGTTGGTGCACCATAACTGATGAAAACATTAGTGATGCCGCGCCTTAACAGACACAGATAAAAATCATTGTCATTAAGATGCACGAAGATAGATAAAAACGTCATCAGTGATGGCGCACCTTGATACAGATGAGAAAGACACATATGGAAACATTATCGGTGAAAAAGCATTATCGTGCTTCAGGAGAGGTTTTGGAAGCCTTGAACTATTGCTTGCTATCTCCTCTTTCCTTTTAAAGAAAATTTCTATTTTTAGAAGCTTTGCTTTGTATCTCTCAGCTGCGTCCTTGAACTTTTTTCTTCTGTCATCTCTCAATTGCTGTCTTGAAACTTTGCTGGCAACCTCATTTTTGACATGGATTTTGCTACGCTACATGTCATTAACAGATGTTTTTCACTAAAGGGAACTAAACTAAACTAAAGCAACTAAATGGAATTCAGCCATCATTCATTTTATTATTTGCACCTGTGCTTTTTGTACTGTGACATGTGAAAGTGTCCTTTGTGAAAAAGGCCTGTGAGGCTATTGTTAACCCAAATTCTGAGATCACACTTTGCGGTTTTGACCATAAAATTACACATTAATTGTTATTTAAACTAAATTAGGACATTTAAAATGGTAGTATATGTAAAACAGTTTTATATTATTGTAGGTGACTCCATAAAGCAGATGAGTCAGCTTGTTGTTTCTGTAAATACTTGCTGCTTACCATCCCATCCTCGTAGTTATAGTGTTATATTTACGATTTATAAGGAGTCTTGAGCATGCGGGCCGCTCTATGGTTACATTTGTGGTAGTTTCACAGCTGTGTATGTCCTTGAGCTCTGAGATGTCTAATTTCTCATAGAAAAGGAAATTTACAAACAAACATGCAATGCCATTTAGTACAATGTAAGCCCTATTTAGACAGGATTAGTTTTTCCGGGGAAGGTGCTGTAATGTAATTTGTATGCATTATGGCTGTCCGTCTGGGGAGCCATTCATTTAAGATAAAGGATTGCTCATGATTTCCCTCACATCACTGCCTGTTGCTGTGATGTAAAATAAATCATCTCCACTTTGCAAAAACATAGAGCAGTGTTACATAATGGAGATGGGCTGGTTTGCCATTAGCTGATGAGTTTGTTGAGATATTTTGTGGACCTTTTACTACCTCTACTTAAAGGATTTAGCACATAACAGATGCATACTGAGTTAAACTGCACATGTTGTCACCAAAAGTTAAAGTAATAGCACCTCCTTTAAAGACGGTAGAGTGTTGGCCTTAAGGGCTTCAGAGCATGACTCCAATGTAAAGGTCAAAAGCAGATTAATGGGAAAGGGCATCAAAGAAAGTCTACAGTCATTAATATCTCCTGCCCCTGCTGTTTCCTCCTTGTCCTGCAGGGGTCCTCTCCATCACCTGACTTCCACACCTACCTGCACACCTGCTCACATTCTCATAGCGTATACTCATATATACACCTTACCCTCTGCTGTGGCCTTTTGCCCTTTTGTGCTGTACCAGCAGCAGCCTCCCAAGCTTCTTTTCTTACTTTTCTGCCTGTCCTGTTGTTTGACCCTTGCATGTTTTTTTTGTATTTGGACATGTTTTGGCTTTGAGTCCACAACTTTTTTTCTGAGCAGGAGCAACTATAATATAAATCTCACTGCAGTATGAAGGCTGCAGCAGGAAGTTTACCAATGCACCCAATCCTTCTAAATTTCATTAGTACTGGACCTCTGTGTACGTACAGATTGATTTTAATACTTACTGGTTAATCTAATACAAATACTGACAACATTTAACAAATGCATATGCAAAAAAAACCTTATAGAGCAATGAAAGGTCACTTGTTTTCTTGACTTGACTTCTTTCATACTTGCTGAGTTTTGTCTATGGCATGAATTATGACCTGAAAATGGAAATTGTTCACAGAAATTGACTGTAAGTAAAACTGCAGTGGAAACAGTTTTTTAAAAATCACAGCTCATTTCAAGAATCCACTTTATTAATCATAGAAATGTGGTAAAATGAGACCAAGTTTGTTGAGAGGTACATTTCGCAGTAATGCTTTCATAAGGTTTTGTTTGGGAGACATGAGAAGAAGAATGGTCAAAAGCAAAGCAAGAGACTCTGAGCACCAGGGGACTGTTGTTCCAAGGGCCTAAAATTTTGAAGCTGTGTTTGTCCAAAAAATGTCCCATGGGAACAAAAGCCCGTTTCTCTGACAGCCCTTTATCCCAAAAACAAACGCCCATTGCTCCGTGGTCCTGCTTCTCCAAAAAATACATACTCCCTGCAGTTCAAATTCAAAATCCCAGAAAAAAAAGTTGGCATTGTATGTTCCTGTAAACCACAGATACGTTACAATTTTTTATTATGTTGTGGCAGATAAACTGAAACATTCTCAAGAACTCTGTCATAAATGTACATGGTTTTTTTAAGGCATGAAACCACTTTTTTATGGTTTGGAAAAGTATTGACCTGTAATACCCACATTTAGTGGCACAGAAAGGCTCTGGAAAAGCATTGATGGGTCACTGGAAAAAACCCTGTGCCTCAGACGTCACTGAGAAATGCTGTAAAGGGTCAGTAAAAGCACCCAGGATCGGTGGCTCAAACACTGCTGGGAAACGCCACAAAAGGTTGATAAAAACATTAAGGATTGAAGGTTCAAACACTGAAGGGAAACTGAAAGTAACTGCAGGGAGTATGTTTTTTTTTGGAGAAATAGGACTTCAAAGTAACGGACGTTTGTTTTTGGGATAACGGGATGTCGAGGAAATGGGCTTTTGATTCAAGGGGACATTTTTCGGAATTTTGGGCTGTTGGAACAGTAGCATTGACAGAGCACCATGCCACCAGATTGTGGTGCAGGCATCCTGTGAAAAAATGTGTAGTCCTTGAGCCAAAGCCAAAATAACCATGATGACATCATCAAATCTGTCAGACTTGACAAAGCTCCCCTAGAGACACAGTAGTAGTACCTCCTGTGATGAGTAAACTGAATGTGATGTCTAAAAGTGCCCCTTCGAAATGACTTCTTACATTTAGAGGACAGCAATTGAAGTGTAAAAACCAATAAATCAATCATAATAAAAGCCAGTAATCCATGTGAAAAAATCCACTTCCAGACATACTGATCTTCACGTCTCTTGTTTTTTTTTTTTTCAACGGCACAAACTGCAACAGTGGTGAAAGTTTTCAGAGTATTATGGGCTGCAGGCAGAAACAAAGAGGAGGTGAAAACTGTCATCATAAAATAGACAGACTGTAATCTCCCAACAACCCAAAGCTGCCTTAGAACTGTGATGCGGTTGCAGAAACTTGTAAAAGAAAATGTTATACTGCTGTGGCAGTAGCTGATAACTTATGTGGAGAAAAATCCTCAGATTTTTAAAATGGCACAATTCAAGCTGTATACCGAATGTCTGACCTATACCACTGTAAAATATTCAGCACCAGAGTATTGAAGAGCCGCAGCTCTTTTATCCTTAGTGATAAGAGGATGAGTTTCACCTACAATTTATTGTCTGAACCGTCTGTAAGTAAAGTACTGATTATCTGATGACCTGCTGTAAATCAGCTATGTGGCAACACTCAGATCCTTTATTTGTCTGCCTTTCTTCAGCAATACTCTATATTGATTTTACTGCATTTTATTTGTTTGGTTTTATATCTGTCACTGCTAAAACATCATGGGTGTTTTGTGCAGCCAGTTGGAGTCAAAAAGCTGTCAAACATGTCTTGAATGCAAAGGAAGTGTGCACGTCCAAAACTGGATTTTACTGGAACTTCAATCAAAGCTTTTGCATGCAGCATTGGAAATAGTAAGTGGGCAATGCAAGCAAAGAAAGATTGTTTTATCTCTCGAGTAATGGAATTTAATGGAGCCATTTTTCATTGCAAAATCCAAATAAATGTTCTCACAAAGCTTTTAGTGCCGCGGGTACCCAAACGGCTAATAAATATTACTAATGAAGCAGTTAATAGTCACGTGCAAAAGCCTGACTTTTGAATTTGTTAATATCAGGCATAATTTAGTGGTGCACCAACAGTAAATGCACAGACATGTTTAATCAGAGCATTAAAGCGTTTTGGGATTATGACGTATAACGCGCTTGGGGCGTACTATAAGTGAATAAGTAGCTCTTTGCATTCCCTGCAGACCCACCAATGATGTACCTTCGAGAAAGACACTTAACTGCTAAATGCTCCAGTGGAGCTGCTCAGTGGCCAGAAGTGGAAGGCTGTAGCTGTGCTGAGCAGCTCCCAGCTGTGAATGTGTCTAACTGTATGAATGTGAAGCAAGGCATTGACAGGGAAAAGCATCCATGCTCAGCGAATCTGGATGAGTAAGGGCTGAGGAGGAAAACCTATTAAAGGGTGGCTGAATCTCCAGAAACATTCTCATGTGAAACATTAAATTATTAGTCACACCACAAATGTTGATGAAAACCAAAGATTAGTGCTCGATATTTTGCCACTTTGGAACCATGGAATTCTTTAATAGCTCAACCATTTAAGAGACCATTTTAATAAGACTGATCAGTGGGCTCCACAGGCGATGAAAAATGATAGAAAAATGCTCACAACGATGGATTAGTCAAATCTGAAACACTTACACTATTGTCCCTGTGCAGATATTACAAACACAGCATGGCACAGCGCTGTTATCCTTCTCTCTGTGGTGCTTCATTAAGAATAATTGGCCAAATGACAAGTCACCATGTTGCACAGCCATTTCATCAGCAATAGTCACTGTAATTGGGAAGAGGCTCGGCAGCGAGAGGAAGGTTACCCTCCCTAATAGGCAAGGAGGCTGACTTCAAGCTCCACTCCTGAATATAAATATATAATATAAATGCCTTAGAATAAACCGGAGCACTGAAATGCTTTTTTTGAGTCGGACACAAAAGGCTTCGGTAGTGGCATTCAGCAGCCAAGATGGAGGCGTGCCACTTCAAGAATTCAATAATGAGCCCAACATGGTGCTAAAACTACATAAACAATGTCTGGATGACACTGGCAAGCCTCTATTTCTGCTAATGTTGGGAAATGAAAGGCGAAGAGACTTGTCCTTGAAAAGAAGAGAAGGCAGAAAAAAAAAGAGGGGTTTTGTGGAATGACTGCACCGGAGATGCAATAATGAGATCAGCTGATCAGCGTAGCTGTTTGTGTGGAATGCCAAGACACTGTTATGTTGTTTTTTAGTCGGTGGAGAAGGCTCATTGTTTTGTAGTGTCATTCAAATGATCAGACATGGCCATGGGGACACTCATTCTAATTGGGTTTAACTGCCTCAGCCACACCCATCATCAATGGGCACTTAGAATCTAGCATACTACAATAATAAAATGCAATAATAACAAATTCACAGTGGAGTGGGTCGTACTGGAGAGTTCAGTGACTTGGCACTGTCTTGCAATGACGCCACTCTTGACAGATTTCAGCCCTGGTCAATTGTAAGTGCTGCTGTTTTAAAGTGAAAACCTGTAGCAGCTTAGCCATGAGGTATTAGGCCACACAAGCTGAAGCACATACAAATTGTTTGTGCACAGTTGCAACACTCAGTACACAAGTCTCAGACTTGAAGAATTATCAGCAGTAGAATTGTTTATACGAGGCTTGCAGCAGCATGAGTAATGCTAAACACCATCTGGAATGATGTAAGGCATACTGCTTTTGGACTCTAGAGTGGAGGTCTTGGACCTAGCTAAACCTGATATACATAGATTATTGGGGGTGGGGGGACCTAATCCAAAAGGAACCCAAGCATAGTTGTACCCAATCCCAACAGGCATAATTAGACACAATGCAAATTGTGGTCAACGCATAGAGACCATAATGGAGGACCCAGTCTAATGCCTAATGTCTTGGTTCCCCAAAATCAAGTGGACTTGACAATCTCTACCCTGGAGCAGTGACAAAAGTGTTCTCTGAAGTGAAAATGGGCAAATCTGGTTTTGGTTGATGACCTGAGACCAGTGCCTGAATGAATAGTGCTAACTGTAGAGTTTGTTGGACATCCCTGATTATCTAGGGCTATTTGTGATGATTTCGGCTAGGCCCCTTGGTTAGCATTAAAGGAAAAATCTTAATGCTGCAACTCCAAATGCTATTTTGGAAATGCTTCAAACTTCATGGCAACAGTTTGGGGAATTCCCTCTCCTGTTCCAACATGACAATGCCCTTATGCAAAGTGGGGCCCATGAAGAAGATGCCTTTTGATGTTGAGGAACTTCAGCCCATAGACTGTATAGAAGAATAGCAACCATGGCATCACCCATTGATTTGAGGACTACCATTTTAAACCCTTAAGATTGGCATTTTGGCTGTTGCCATTGTGTTTTTTGGGGACCAGAATTGACCGTATTTAGGTAAAAGGTTAGAACCACAATGACTTTGTATTACTATGCCTCTTTTCTAATTTACAAGTAACCAAATGGGAACACAAATTATAAAATGAATATCATTCTGTATTGAAAAAGCTTTAAAAATAGTAACTGTAACCATAAAGTAAAGAGGTAGTGTGATATTCAGAGAGAATTTGACAGTTGGACTTATTTTGGCAACTCGTAGAGTCACCCCTGCTGGCCATCACAAAGAAAGGTTAAACAGGACAGGTTTAACAGACAGGTTAAAGGCACTTGCGCATTGGCTTTGTCAAGGCTTATGTCTATTTCTTTTATGCAGCCTATCCCTCAACTGCTCCAGCACCTTTGGGATGAACTGAAGCTCTGACTGTGAGCCAGGCCTTATGATCCCACCTCAAGAGCCTGGCTGGCTATATGGGAGCCCATCCCTGCAGCAAGGTTCCCAGAAAACCTTCTGTTGTAGTAGAGGCTGTTGTAGCAACATGTTAATACTCATTGTAAAGGAATGGGATACTCCCAAGTGTCATGTTTTGGTTTTTGCATACTTTTGTCCATGGCTGTAGATGGATACACAGTTGGACAGATTGGCTGATTAAATATATCGAACATGATCTCAAAATTTTACAAACGCAACCCATGGTCTGAAAGTATCTGCATCATCTATACTTTTGGACTTTCCCCAACATTAATCCGCAGTGGGAGCAGCATAGATGCAAATGAAAAGCAGCTGTTCTCCACTCAGATGTCTCACTTTAAAAGACCTCTGTTATCCATACCTCTCCATTTGAACAAAGAACAGGAAGAGCAATTTTTATACCAAAAAACAACTGAAGTCGCTCCACATCGAGACAGACTACGTCCCTGGCAGCAGATTCTGGGGCAGCATTAATTCAAACAGCGAGACAAAAAATATGGTGGCTTGGACCTCAGCCTGCTAACCAGGCCAGACTGAATGACTTGAAACACACTCCAATAGCTGTTTCCAGGCTTCAAAATATCACTCCCATATGTATGAGAGAATGGGGGACAGAAGGGGCGAGAGTAGCGGAGGGAGACAGGAAGATGACCTGATGAAGAGAAGTGAATGGAGCACCTAAAAATAACAACAAAAAGATCCACGTTCGAGGAGACGGTTCACATTTAGATGCAAATGAGCTTCTTTATCTGGAAAGTTCCACCTTTTAGCTGCACTAAAAACTATGATTAAGCCCAGTATGGAGGTAGTTAGTTCAGACCTGCTGCATTCATTGGCAACTTGGTATTTGAAGAATTTTGTGGGGGTTGGAAACCTTTAGAATTCATGATGAGAGAAATCGAGATCGTCTTCATGAAAAATGTCTACAAAGAGCTCAAGGTTGGAGCTAAATTACAATGCATTATGAGCTGTAAAAGCTGAATGGCTATATAAGATGTATAGTAATGTGTAGTGCTTTATGTTTGTGATTTGAACAGGTTTGGGTCGAGGAGACGTAATGCGGCTTTCTTGAGTTGTGGCTTCGCTATAAACTTTACGGTGGCTTCACTGATTACTTCCACGTGGCTCATGTCTTTTTGAAATGTGGCATGTCTTCGAAAAAAGTATGGGGACACTTTAGCAATTTTATTTTTCCTTTTGGAGTCATTCTGTGCATAAAAAGGAAGTAAACAAGAAAGACAAATAAGCACCACTGCAGATATTTATTTTTTTCCTACATCATCTGAGAGCGAGCCATTCTATTTCTTTCTCGGGCAATATGTAACAAAAAATTCAACTCGGGCTGCTGTATAAATATATATGCCCTTGCTTTAAAACATCTTAATATCATCTTCCTTTGAGAGGAAATAGAGGAGGAGGAGGGAAGTGGAAGGGAGTCATTTTATTGGGCAATTCTGCACAAGGTAATGTAAGGTGACAGCCTGCCATGTGCCGCCTGAGTGCTGTTTTCTTCAGTGCCTCAGGTATGGGAGTTGTCTAAGAGTAAGTGTCTTTGTGTCCACCAGCTGTAAAGTTTTTTAGATTATTATAGATGCTTCATTAGAATCCATTAGCCGCAGAGCAAACAAGGCTACCTTTGTAGACATATACATGTATCATTCGAAACAAAGAACAGACACGAACCTTGAGGACTGACTGCTATAGGAGGAAGTGCTCACAAGATGACAGATGAAATGAAGAGGCCAGTGAGTCGTGAGATGGTTGAGGTGTGTGCATTCTTTTGTGTACATGTCACAAAAGTGTGTGGAGAATTTTGACGTGGGCATAGAAACCCACAAAGGTGCTGGGAGTCATTCCAAAGTCCATTTCTGTTTTCCAGGAAAAATGCTGACAGCTTGAATAGAAAATAATTGAATTTCGGTAAAATGTAACGTAAAACTAAAATTAAATAATGTAAAACTGTAACTTTAATGACAAACCCACAGATCATTTGTTAATCATTACATTTCCCTTGAGCTCTAGCATCACTGTTTTGGTTCACTCACACAGCTGTCCTCAACACAGCTTTGCATCAGCTGCAGAAGTTTTTGTTTAAGACCAAAATAGAACTAAAAGGAAACTGAATAGTGAGCTACTATTCATTTGATGGCCTGAAATACAAATTTAATCTTATACACTCTAATGCTTAGGCTAACACACTGTGTTTTAAGGCCACCAAGGATTTATGGTAGCTAGCATGCTCATTTAGCAATTTAGATAACACAGATACTGGTATTGCTGAAACCAGTTCATATGAAAATTTGAAGGAGTTTTAGCATCTTTAAACTAAAGGTTTCAGGTTTATGGCCTTAACTATTTTGCTTAAAGGGAAACTTCAGCTATTTTTAACCAGCTTTGTGTCAAAACCACGTGGATGGCATGTGTGGATGAAACTTCCCTCTATCTAACAAGTGCCTTGATAACCCCCCTCACCCCAGAAACTCCCCTGGATAACGTATTACTTTGCCAACGTTTCGCTGGCTCTCAGCTACTGTTCAAACTACAGGCTGTCCTTCTGCATTTTTTGATTCCTCTCCACCCATTCTGCCACTGCGGACATAAAAGACAAGAAGCAATTCAAGAGACAGTTGCCTATTTCTCACTTCAAATGTTTTCAGAAGCATCTTTTAGCCTACCGTTTAACTCATTAGCATATGATTGTTTGTTGTCAGCCGGTCGCCGCTGTGTTTTCATGGAGAGTTGGCATCCGGTAAACTCATGTTTTTTTTTTACCTCTTGAGCAAAAGCAAATTCCACAATCCTTTTTCTCTTTTTTTTTTCTAGTCATGTAGTGTAAATTTCAAAACTGCTTTTGTGACAACCCTCTTAACAGTGGAGAAAAACTTCTTTACCTCTCAGTGGTCCCATCAACCCAGTTTAGCATTTTCTTGCTAAAAAGCCACATACTTCCCTCAGAAGTTGGTGGAGACCAAACGAGAGCTAAAAGGAAACCCAGTGGTACACTATTATTCATCAGATGGCCAGGGATACTAATCTAAATACATGTTAATGCTGTTCCATGTCTGCTTTTTCAATTTTATGTTTACAGCTTGTTCTACTGCTCCTGAGTGGCAACAGGAAAACAATTATACAGCTTTAATTTCATCTAAAATTTTAGTGTGTTCTCAAAGCTCAATTAGCAGGATATTAAAAAAAATCACTTGTACGAATCTGATTAAAACCAGCCTTTAGATAAAGCATGAGGGAAGGAATGGCAACCACATGCAGCATCAAAACCAGCCAAAACAGGAAGTTATAATGCAGCTAGTGATTGAAATATCCCTGGACAGGATTAAAGTGAATAAAAAAACAAACTGTAATTCGTGAATGAATAAGCATCAGCTGTTTTACATGTGCTCATATGTGCCACAATATGACTTTAGTATCAGGCATGAAAGAGATGTGACAACTGTCCAACTCCATGTCGAGTGATTATCATAAAGATAGCAGGGCTAATTTTACTTCAAAGCATTGCTCTGCAGAAAGAGCGGGCTTTATCAGTATTTAAGTTGATCATCTCAAGTGTGTTCAGGTTGCTGGTAGTCTGCCAGCGTATCGGGGCAAGCTGTGGCGTATCTTGACATCATTTAAATGGCGAAATAAGAACATGTCAGTCAAAAACATGACGCAGAACTCACTAAACCGATCCTGACACCTGATAAACGTTACACTTGAAAGCCTTTTTTGACTGCAAATAACCAGTTTCGTTGATAGTAATGGTTGTGTTATACAGTGGTATGTTTTCCTTAATCCTTTCTGTACTTATCAACAAAACATCCTGCCAACACAGAGACAAAAACAGTGTCCCTGGCAGGATTCCATCTATCTTTTCAGTTTGGCACCTCATCCAGGTCTGAGTTTACGGGAAGAGGGCACTCTAGCCACATCCTCCAGCTCTTTCTGGGGGATCTCGAGGTGTTTCAAGGACAGCTGGGATAAGTAATCCCTTCCAGCAGGTTCTGAGTCTGCCACAGGGTGCCCTCTCCTGTCAGACCTGCCCGAAACTTCTCCACAGGGAGGAGTCCGGATCAGATGCTGCATTCACCTCAACTGTTTCCCTCTCGACATGAAAGAGAGCTGCTCTGTTCTGAGCTTCTTTCATAAGATAAAGAACCAGTTTATCTGGAACCACAATGTATTGTGGGTTTGAAATGAAGCAAGACGTGCTTTGTAAAATGTATAAACAACATTTTAGTCTATTTTGCAATACTTAGGCTCCCCTATGTTGCAGTGTTGTGTGTAAACTGTCATGTTTGCAAACGACTAATAACCCAAACCGTTTTTTGTACCACGCTGTAAACGTGTTTTTTCTGTTGTAAAATCAGGAATTTTAATACGGGAGTCTATGGGGATTCACTCATCTCTGGAGCAAGCCTCAAGTGGCCATTTAAGAAACTTTTTGGCACATTGGTGTTACTTCTGAAGCCAGTTTATATGAATATTTAAATGTGTTTTATGATTAAATCAGTACAGATTCCAGGAGATAACAAATTACATTTTTATTCAAATTGTGCAAGAACAAGTCCAAAGGTCAGCCACATCAGAAACAAATTTGAGACGACACATTGAGATGAATCATCTAACCAGTCTTGAAAAAAAAAATCTGCAAGTAAATGACAATCATAATATTTTATTGCAATTAAAAAAAAAACAACAGAGAAATGGACTTAGACTTTTGTTTTGTTGTAGTTCCAAATAAAAATTGTTGACTATGAACGTACACTACTTTATTTTAATCCTTGTGAACTGATGTTTAAGCCACTGACGGAGTAAATCATTTAAAAATGTATTTAATACATATACTTTAACTTTCAAAAAAAAGGTCAGTGATAACCTAAATCAGTTGGGCACTGCAGCTTTTTTGCAAATGTTCCTCAAATTGAAGTCAATGGCATCTTTGTGGGCACTATTTTTAGCAGTGGATTAATACATGGTGGAATTTACAGAACTACTACAGAGACTCAAAACAAACCACAGTGTCCGTGTTTGTTGTGATGAAGGAACATGTCACTCAATGCAACCGTGTGGCTCACTGATGCATTTTTATAAGCTTTCAGACAACAATTGAGCTCTATGAAAAGAGAAATAAGATTGGTCTTTATGTGGGATTATCACCAGCTTTATCCTTTAAGTGCAGGAGTGTTTGTTAGTAGCTTTTTGTTGAAGTGATGACTGACACCTGACACTAAGATACACAGCTTGTGATGCGCAGTTTGTACAGCACTATTCTTTCGCAGCAGGCCAATTGTATGTTAGCAGGCAGCTTTTATCCGGCCAGGTTTGGTGCCAATTCACACAGACCATAATTGCATTTCCCCACCAAATACTGCACCATTTATTCCTCACAATTCTTTCATAGCACTCATATTGGAACTTTTCTTTTGTGTTTTGAATTTTAAAGGAATTCCACCTCCTAAATTAGATTAAATGAAACTTTAATTATCCCTGCGGGGAAACTGGGTTATTGCTGCAGCAGAGAATAGACACAGATAAGAGTAGATCAAATGTGGTGTATTCAAGTTAATGCCACAAATGTGTCTAGAAAAGGAACATATTGATTATCAGCTAACAAATACAGGGGTGTAGATAAAGATACATCATTTTGGTTGGTAGGTTGTTTTATAGCTTTTCTTGTTTGTTTTTTTTTAAATCTAGCTCCTGTGTGAAGGAATTGCATTTGTGCAGAACTGACTGAACTATACCATAATTAACACATGCATGATGCCTAACAAAGTCTAAGCGATCGCCCAAATTGCACATTGCATGCATGTTGAAAATGATACATGCATTTAATTCATCAAGGTGAGCAAGTTTCCCTCCAGTGACAAGTGATCCAGCCTTAAAGCCCTGCTTGGTGACTGTAGAGAGTCCCAGATAATGTTGTGAATAATTTATGAAACAATGTCAGTGCTTCTTCATAATGACTTCAAATGGACATCAGCCAAGCGTTACATGACAGGGATTAATCTACTTTAGAAATAATAGTCCTAATGGAATATTGAATCCTCTGGGATGCAGCCCAACTCCAGAGCCAACTGTGACACATTGCCTCTACCTTCAGTGTGCAGTGACCCCAAAACACACTATTAAAAGTTCAGAGTGTTCAAAAGTTCACTGCTTTTGTTCCGTCTGCGCTGCGGCAGTATTTTTTCTAATGGGGCCGAGTTGTGTGACCCCTGAATTGCCTTGGGATTTCTTCCAAAATTGAAGCCAGGTAAAGCCAAGGTAAACAGGTCAACACTCTCAAGCAATTAACAACGGTTGCTCTGAAGACAGCAAAAGTTAAATTGATGACACTGTCTCCGTTGCACATTGTATTCAGTTGCTTTACTGACAAGCACGTGTGTTATTTACATCAAGGAAATGAATGGATATCTGCACTTAAAAGCACCACATATAACAAATGGCAAACTATTCCTTAAACTAATTCTATGTTCTATGCTAAAAGCAACTTCATGAGTAGCTACATTTGCTGATTGTACGACTCCTTCTTAATCGAATGTCATTTCTCAAACAAGCTCCACAAGGAGCTCATGACGAGCCTCTATGAAGTCACTGTTTACATAGTTTGATCTGATGGCCACATGGCCGCTCCACCTGAACATGAGCAGCAACTCCGCTCTGCAGCCGCCTCTGAACGGCATATAGCAGTGATCCAGAGTGTGTATACTCGTTGTGGCACTGGGCGGGCAGGAACAGGACAGCACCTCATATTCCCGCTGTCGCATCAGTCCTTATTCACTGTAAAGAACACGCCTCATCCCTTTCTCTCAATTCTTTTCTGTCAGATTGACACATAGAAAGAGTCATCAGCTGAATGGTGCTATCCAGGATTTTGTTTCGGTGAATCAAAGCATATTATGGTTCCTGATATTTTGTTGGAAACTGATGCATCATGGAGGTCAGTTCATTATCCGACACCTGTACAATAGCAAGTAAGATGCTAGTTTAGCCAGTGCCCATCTCCCACCTTTTCTCAGCTGATGTTTACATTTGAAGACTTCAAGTAAGCCAGCTAGCAGAAATCGGCACAAGACTTTACAGACTAGTCACTAGTTCTTAATGAGTGACTTGCAGCCACATAATCCACCCAACCACCAAAAGCACCTCAAACATTTGCAAAGTGGACATAAGAGCATACATTTAACAGACAGAGAAGAAGCTGGGAATGTCCACATCTAACTCTTAGCAAGAGTGCAAAGTAGCGTGTTCTCTAAAATGTAACTAGCCTATACCTTAAAGGTACATTTCTCACAGATATTTGTGCAATGTGATTATATTGACCATGTTTGACCATGATGCCTTTTTATGTGATAGATATAAGAATAAACCTACACTTACATAAAAAATGAAAATATAAATATCGACCCCACTAAGGAAAAAAAAACAAGAGATTTAATGAGGCCTCTCCAAAAAGCTGAGGTGATAAAAGGGCAATGTGAATAATGTTGACATCATGACCTCTGCACTTTTGTGTTTATTTGAAGTTATTCTGTATCTCCTTGTGGTTGGTTTGTGTCCCTTTGAGATAATTTTCAATTTTTTCAATGCTTTGTGTCTTCTTGTGTCACTCTCTGCCCCTGTGGGTTTTTTGTATTTTTTTGAGTTGTTTGGGTCTCTTTGAGGTGATTCTGTGTCTTATTGAGATAATTTTATTTATTTTGTTTGTTTTTTGTTGATTTTTTAAATCATTTTTTTGTCTCCTTGCGTTTGTTTCACCCTTTGAAATCTGAGCAAATTGGCTTGAATTATTTTTTTTTTCAAAGAAATGGCAAAAAAAGTACAAGAAAATACCTGAACATTTGTAGAGAAATAAATTAAAAAAATAAAAGTTTAAAAGAGGCAAAAGACCTGGAAAAATGCTTGAAAATTATAATAATGTTGTAACTTATTTTAAATACATTATTATGATAATTATACTTGTCACCCAGTACATTGCTTCCATCCTTAAATTTGGTAGAGTAATATATGGCATCACTGGAGGACCTCAACAGAAATCTTGTATGTGATATAATGGCTTCATTTTGTTATACGTACAAAGTCAAATATAACTGTTACGTCCTCATCAGTGCATGCTGTACAAACAGAATGCTTCTGCTAGAAGAGAGTCATATCTCAATATGTTATGTCATGATGAACAAACTGTTGACAGCAGAAGCACATCAGCAACCGGCATGCATTAATTTTGGGCCATTTTCAGTATGCATATGCTACTGTAAATTATCTATGATCTCATAAATATTACAACTAAGACACAGTGAAACTAAGATAAAATAATGAATACAAAAATAAATTGCACTCCAAGTTTGCTTTGACTTCACTAACCATCCAGACACCCTTACTCTTTCTGTATCTGCATGCGAATGTAAATGTGATAGCTTATACTGGAGTTGATCCAATAGCATAATTGAATTGCATGAGCCTCACATGTGATTGAAATTATACAGCGAGCCCGGAGTAGAATTTCATCACGAGCCGCGGCTCATTCATCCAAAAATCTTGCTCAGTGATGCAAATACTCTATCATTTAAACTCATTTATCCTGGCTTTAGGGTTTGCAATGGAGACAAATGTGATAGCTTCCCCTCCCACACACACTCACAAAAAATAGGTGAAAAATAAAGCAGGCAAGGAAAGGAATCCAGTGGAACGCATTCATTCATTACTCAAATAGACTTGTTGCTTTTAGCGATACGAAATTGGTGACATTTCATTTTGCAGCCTCCCAAGCATTTTCTCCTCTTAGGTCTCGCACATTCATCCTTTATTCCCCGAATTCATACAGAAATGTTCCAAATGATGAGGCAGTGCGAAGTTCAGATGGGTATTCAACAGGGCAGCTGCCACGCTGAAACAAATCGGTGAAATATCAGCTTCTGCTTCATAAACGATATTCTTATTTCTTCTTTTTCATCCTGCCTTCCTCTTTGGTAGCTTGTGCCTCAAAAAAAAATGTTGATTTGAGCTTTGATGTTTGAGTGTCTGGGGATATAATGATCCTCCTGATATTCATGCAGATAATATTTATAATGAGGGGTGCATCCTCATATAGGGTGCAGTCATGGACCCACCCAGAGGGTGTCCCTATGCCCATTTATTTTTTTCTTTTTATTTAGAAAAGTAGGACATAAGGGAAAAATTATTCAAGGGTCTAATGCTAACACTCGTTCTGTAGCAAGGGTTCTGGCAGTGCAGTCCACTTTAATGTGTTCATCAGGGGGTGACTATCACAGTCACGCTAGAGCATTAATGAGTGTGGTGGGGTAAAGTGTATGTGGACAGTATTAGAGTAAGAGTTAGTAAGAAAAAATGAAAAGGCAAAAGCTATCTGGGTGCAGTACATTTTTTGTGTTTATTTCTCTTAGCTTTTGTTCTTGTTTGTAATATATACAATGTCAACTAAAATAATACGTTTTTGTTGACGGGGTGGGGTCTTAGGTTGAAGTGTGCACCAGGCCGCTGGAAGTGCTAGGCTATGGCACTGTTTATAATACCCAATAACGAATCAAGGTTTAGGCTCTGATAATAATGATAATAATAATAATAATGATAAAGTTTATTTATATAGTACTTATCAAAACCAAGGTTACAAAGTGCTGTATACTTAAAAATCACAAAACACACAGAAAAAATTGCGAGTGATCTAAAAAATACCTACATTTGTGAAATGAATGAAAGCAACACAACATCTTTGTCTTATCACTCCTTGCACTTTTCAATTGGTAACGATTAATGTAAAAAATGTTTAGGCAGCATCTTCTCATATTACAGGCCCCGATGTGCACTTCTGCCACTTAAAATTTAGTTTTTGTCCAAATTATGGGGGGATTTCTGAACTGGCCTACATGTCCAGAGGCTCAAAGTGTCAAGAGGCCCCCTTTAGCAGCAAAATATCACTCAAATCAATACATACTGATGAGGAAGAAACTGAAAATGACCACAAAGGGATGCAAAGTAACTGTACAGAGACACAAAATTATGACAACAACCAGCAAAGCAACCACAAAGAGACACAAAATAACCACAAGGGAACACAAAATGGTTACAAAACATCATAAAAAATGACCAAAATGACCAAAGTATACATACTGTAGAATTACCTCAGTGAGATACAAAATTACCTCAAAGAGACCCAAACAACTACAAAAATAAACAAATGACCACAAGGAGACAAAACCACAAAGAAAGACACAAAATTACCTAAAAGACAAAAATGTCAACCACAAGGAGACACAAAATGACTACAAAGAGACACAGAATTACCCAAAATAGACACAAATTTACTTCAAAGAGACAAACAACAACCACAAGGAGACACATAGTTAATTTTTTATTTATTTTATTCTGGTGGCGCTGCCCTACTGGCAACCAGGACTTGTGCTGATGCTTTGATGCTTTTATATCGTTTTTAAATTAAATGAAATACAAAACAACCACAAGGAGACACATATCACTATAAGGACATAGAAAATGATTAAAAAAGACACAAAATTACTTTTAAAAGACCCAAAACAACCACAAAGAGACTAAAAACCTCACAAAGTTGCATAACAAGTATGTGCAAAACCACCACAAGGTCTGTTTTGCTCCTATGTAGGAGAGGTGGTGGGGCCCTTTGCATATCTGTGCTCAGGGGCCCTTGGTCTCATAATCCAACCATACACCTTAAATATTCACTCTGTTAGCTCTGTTTTTGGCCCCACTGTAAATCAGGTGTGAAATAATTGGGAATTTCATGTGTCGGATGCAATCAACCTTTTCTCATTTTCAGTTTGGAGCTACAGGTTGGGAACATTAATTAGGCTGCCTCTCCATTTCTGCCTTCTCAGTAAACAAAAGGTGATTACAGATTATTACATTGAGTTTGAGTTATTTATAGTTGCAGTTGCTTGAAACCTAATTAGATTCAATAAGAGATTAGAAAGGATTTGCTAAAATGCTATTGAAACCTACCGCTCAATTGATCACATTTGACCTAGTAACAAGCTTAATGCTGTCTGCTTTTCCCATGGAATGTGCACACTAACAGAGGAAGAGATAGTTTATATATGGCTTGTGCCGACTGTGGCATTTCACAGAAACGCCGCACACTGGAGGCAGTTTCTGCATACATGAGCACACAATGAGACAACACCTACCTGTACTATGGCTGCAGCTCGCTGGAGGATGAATCAGCGTTACAGTATTACACCTCACCTCATGTGATCTCACGCACATGCACACACACTGCTGATGACTTGGAAAGCAGATGCAAATCTTACGCCTGTTATGCTTGGTACACTGAATACAAAACACAGAGATTTAATGAGGCACCTCCAAAAAGCTGAGGTGATAAAACTACAATGTAAATAATATTTTCATCATGACTTCTGTGCTTTTGTGTCCCTTTGAGGTCATTTTGTGTCTCCTTGTGGTTGTTTTGTGTTTTTTGGAGATACATTTCGATTTGTTTTAGTCATTTGTGTCTTCTTGAAATCATTTAGTGTCCCTGTGTAGGTTTTTGTGTCTTTTTGTAGTCATTGGGGTCTATTTGAGGTGATTCTGTGTCTTATTGAGGTAATTGTATGTGTTTTGGCTGTTTTATGATGATTTGTAATTATTTTGTGTCTCCTTGTGTTTTAATCTTAGCAAATTTGCTTGAGAGCAACGAAAGAATACATTCCCAAGAAATTAGCAAATTTATAAAAATAAGTATAATAGTGGAAAGTATGACAAAATTCCCAGAAAATTACTTTACAAATAAATTTAAAGAATAAAAAACAAAAGTTTTTAAAAAAGGAAATGAAAAAGAAAAAATGCTAAAAAAAATAGAATAATTTTGTAACCTATTTTTGAATACGTAATTATGATCATTATGAATGTAGTTTTACCCAGCTTTTTTCTTTAGCTTTTAACAAATAATTTTCCAAATCTTCCAATATCTTGCAATTATTGGAACATTTCTTGCCAAGTTGCTTATTGCATTTTTTCCCATGTTTTTTTAATGAATTGCAACAATTTATTCAAAGTTTAAAGGTTTAAATACTCGTAAAAGGCATCTGATAGCAGCACAAGAAAAGTGATGTCAGGTTTCAAATGGTTAACGCCTCTTTGTAGTCATTTTGTGTCCATGTGTGGCTTTTGTGTGTGTTTTTTTTAGTCTTTTTGGTCTCTTTTAGGTTATTCTGTGTCTGTAATTTTATGTATCCTTGATCGTGTTATGTTGCTTTGTAATCATTTTGTCTCCTTGTCATAGTTTTGTGTTCCTTCATGGTTGTTTTGTCCGTTTTTGTTGTGATTTTGTGGTCATTTTGTGTCTTTCTCATCGGTCCATGTTGATTTAAGTGACCTTTTACTGGTGAAGGCCAGAGGGCCCCGTGACACTGTTGGGCATTTTCACTGAAAAGTTTCCTTAATGTTACAATCTGATTTTGGGACGTGGCAAAATAAAACTGATGAAACGCCTCGCTTTGGGGAAGTATAAGAGAATGTGTTTGAGCTGCAGAGATAGTGAGCGAGAGATTTTCCTCGCTGAGTGTCATCTTGTTTTCTTCTCCGGTTCATTTTTTATTTCTTGTGTTTGGATTCTTTTTAAGTTGCAGTGATTTATCAGTCCCTTGTTTTTTCTTCACCTTACTTTACCTTTTTCAGTGCCGCATATGCAACACAGGGGATGGTTCTATTACATCCAGTAGGTAGTATGTAACCAAACAGTGTGCATTTCAAGAGTGTGTTTCTTGACCTGCAGTTTCTTTATTCCTTCTGCAAAACACTTTAAAACATTCTTGTCTGTATCAGCACATCAAGCAGTCCTCCTGTGGGGCTTGTCACACACCCGTCACACACTGTGACTATGAATGACATCTCGGTGACCCCAGCATAGCTGCGGCGCTTGCACACAGCTACACATAGCAGCCAATTTCTTTTTCATCGTGGTTCAAAAACACACACGACTTTTAACTTGACTGAACTTCAGGAGCTGATGCGCGCCGGCCCTTGTGACGTGTGATTTGATTACTATGGAGTGCTGCCAGCAGTGTTTGTGCCAGAAAGTTGGACACACACGTTTAAAACAAATGCAAACAACACCTTCCCGTCCTTTCACATTCTCGTTTGAGTTTTCTGAGCACTTGCATTCCTGTTAGGGGAGTCACTCGGACAGTGTGTCTGATCTCAGTAGGCTGCCTGGTGCTTACAAGAGATAAAAGGGCATGGAAAAGCCCGGGAGGCGACACCCGAGGCGGGAAATAACACCCAGTGAGGATTCGCGGCAACATCAGCAGCGATGGAGGCAGACAAGGGTGTTAAGTTCCATCGAGGGAGGTCAGGGTTGTCATGGACCGGGAAGAAAAAGCCCTTGTTCGGTTGGTTTGACATGCTGGAGCTGATGTAGATCAGAAAGAGGAGGTTCGTGTTTTACAAGCAGTCAAGCTGTTGTACATTGAAATCATGATACTGAATCTAAGGTTGGTGGTGGCTATGTGGTGCAGCCTTGTTGTTGTCAGCGTTAGGGAAGAGCTACGGGCACAATATCGCAATAATCTTTTTTATTTTTAAAAGGGTAATTGCAAGTCAGGATTCAGATATCACTGTTTTCTAATCAGATTATGTAAGAAAAAAAAGGTAATTGCAGTCAGCCCAGGATAATACCCCTGATCTGATTACAGCAAGGTAACAATAACTTTCATGATTACTTTGTGAGTTCAAAACAGATACCAAAGTTCCCCAGTGGGTCTTTTTTATTTATTTATTTTTTCAAATGAAGCACATCAACCACATTCTTGACTGAAGGGCAGCCAGCCTTCTCCTGACGTGTGGAGCCGAGCCAAGTGCATGATTACTGTCCTCTTGACGAACGACGAGCAAACTGCAGCGATGGGAGGTTATTCAAATTGCGCCAAGGGTAGGAACTGCTGACAAGTGCGAGCGCGGGGGGAGAGAGACAAATAGAGACGGACGGACCTAAGTGACTGAGCTCATTGTTTAGGTTGCCAGTCAGCGGCGGGTAATAATGTTATAGCTCTTTTAATTTTAGCTTCAACACATGCTGTGGATGTTAGCTGACCAGGCTGGAAGAAGTCAGGTCACAAATAATAACTTTCAGAAAGGAGCAACAATGCCAACACAGTCCACTGACGATTATTTTTTCATGTATTAGTTAGTTAAATTACATTAAAGCCACAAAACAGAATTCTTTAAAGGGTAATTGTTTTACTTGATAACTGCATCTTTCACTTATTGCTATTGCACCTCTCTCTTCATGTTCTGTCATTTCTCTGCTGTCACTACCTAATAACAATAATAAAACTATTAAAAAGAAAATAGAATTATACCTTCTCTTGCTGTTTAGGACCTCAGAGTTCTCAGCAGCAAAATATGGTAATGCGCCGTATTTTTTTCTGCTCTGTTTCTGTGATAGGTGTTGACAGTGCTGTTCACACAGCATTATGCTCCCAGAACCCCAATTATACTACTTAGTTTTTTGTTATTTGAGTTAATATTGGTGTAATGCAACTACTTTATGTTTTTTTTCTGTATTACATCACCTTTAACAAAATGCAGGCCCATTTTGTGGCAAAGGGAAGGATTCATCATTCTGAACTTTGTGCATTTTGGGTTTAATTAAGGTCAGAGGAAAAGATAAAGTGTTCTTGTAAAGGGAAAAATGGTGGACTTTACACTTGTTATTGTCATTATTACATATTCAGCTGTGAGAACTCCAAACAAGTGGGAGTCAATGTCAAGAAAACATTAAAGGGACAGCCACCCTAAAATCATTTTCCTCTTATCTGTGGTGTTATTTATCGTTATAGATTGTCATTGTGTGAGTTGCGTTTATTTCAAAAACTCAGCAGCAATGTCACAGTCTCTTTCAAAAATCCATGACCCTATAACTCAAGATAATCCTAACACCATGTTGTGAGCAGTTTGAGTGTTTTCTTTTCATTCTACATGACATTTTCACTGCACTACATTTCATAGGGAAATATTGCACCTTTACTTTGTTACATTTATCTGACAGCTTAAGATACATTACAAATGAGGATATTTACATAAAAAAACATAAGGAAAGTTTATAAAACATAATGTTTTGTTAAACATTAAATGACCAAAGAGTTTATACAGGCACAGCTGTAATGAAAAGTCAGTCAATCCATCACTGAATTCAAATTAATTAGCAACTATTTTGTTAAACATTTAAGTATATATATATATTTTATGATTTTGAGTCTTGGAGGATGTTACTTTCAGTTTTGTATATATTTCTGAGTTTGTTTGTTTTTTTAATCCATTTTTAATACTTTTTTTAACAGTGTTTTTTTTGTTTTTTTTTTACCTTTTTAAATAATGCTATGCTTGTTTTTTTTCTATTTCTTTTTATTTTGAAAGGTTTGTTCTATTTTTCTATAAATTTGAGGGTTTTTTTTCTTTATTTCCAATTTTGAGGTTTTTTTTGGATGTGTGTGTTTTCTTTATGTTTCTACACTGGACACTTTTACTTAAATACTTGAAAATACCATTTTCATTGAATACCATTTTCAATGGACAACTTTTTCTTGTAACAGAGTACTTTCCCAGGGTAGTGTTAATACTTTTACAAAGCTTTTTTTGCAAACATTCAACAAGAAAGTAGCACTTTGAAAGTCTCTAGTTGCAAGGACATGGGTACATGGATAGATTAGTGCGAACAAGACGTCAAGCAGAAATACAGTATGCTCTGTTCACTGTGTTGTAATCTGAATAAATCCCCATGCAGAGAGCAGTTACAGTGATGCTAATTTAAAATCAATGCAGCAGTCAATGCTCCTGCAACAGCCATACCTGTGGTGCTGTTATATTGTTGCGTGGATAAGTGGGGAGAGCGGTGGGAGTTGGGGGGGGGTTAAACTTCCTGATGCAGCATTTAGCTCCCGCTGCAAGACAGAACGTGGTTATCGCTGCGACTGAGGTGGGAAGCAGCTGTTGGAAAAAAACCAAAAGAGGGCTGCCACTCAAGGAATAAAAGATGTTACACAAGCCGGTGAGATTTAAATGAGAGGAGATGTACTGCCGCTGCCCCAGCTCTCAGATTATGCATGGAAAGCATTAACCTGGCTTTTAGCGTGCCACAATGGGCCCCTTAGCCTCTGTCAACCCACACACAGCTGAGTCCCGGCGACATCTACTGCTCTGCAAAACACCCTCATGCACTAAATGCACACAAGCATACATTCACAAGCACACTCAACCAGACAAGATAATGAATCAGAAACGAGTGATAAAACCTTTCTGAAAGCACTTTATTTAACTTTTATGACATGCATTTGCAATTTTGCCTCGCTGAAATACAAGTAAAAATGTCTGCAGGGCTCATTGTCTTCATCTAAATCCTAGTGTAATGTATGTCAGCCCTTTAACGACACAGCAGAACATACATCAGAGACGGGAAAAAAAGTCAGTTGCTGAAATTCTCTTCTTGCCTATTAATTTATTCCAGCATAAAGAGACAGGGAGCTCGCCCCCAGGGGACTTGATTTGTTCTTACATCAAGCTTGGATGGACACAATCAGTGGCAAGACAGCAGCACAGCTGAACTTCTGGAAGAGTGCTGTCTCTGCGACCTATGACAAGAGAAGGCTGAACAATGCATATGTGACAGATCAAATTGGTGGCGCAAACCCTTTGCACTCCTCTCTCTATGTTGATTCAAGCTGCACAGAGGGAAGGTTTTCTATGTAAATTGACCCTTTTAATCAACCAATAGAGGCCTGTCCCTGCATAAAGATTATTCAAACTGTCATCTGGAGACTGTTGCTTGGTGCACAGAGGGCCAGACTTACTCTTGGGAAATACAGTGCATTTAAACATGTCTGCATTCTGGGTGCAAATATTTACCACTGCCACGCTAGCTGCATGTCTCTGTCAGTACAACAGAATTGCCAAGAAATTTCAATCATGGTTCCCAGAAGATGTATTCTGATGACTTTCATGACTCTGACTTTTCCTGTAGCGCCAACTTGAGGCGATTATGTGTGTTTTTGACAAAGATATGACAAAGTGTCATAAGTTTGCAAATTCAAACAGATATGTTCGGCTAAAGCACTGTTGCTCAAAATGTGGTGTGCGGGCCATTGGCATCCCTCAGAAACCTTTTGTGCGGCCTCCTAATGTGACATGAGTTGCATTTGGTTTACTGTCATTTTTTGCAGTCCATTTAAATACTTTCAATCTTAGAAGCTTACAATTATACACTGTTAGGAGACAGCTTCAAACTGCTTTCCTGTAGCAAGCATTTGTCAGAGTTGGAATGACAACTTATAGAAAGCTACTTGCATTGTTGCATGTCAGCTACTGGCACCTCAAAAGCGTTGCAGGAACTACATTCTGTCATTGATGCTAGTGCTGTTAGCTAAAGTTAGTGATTTTGGTGGACCACTCACAACTGCACTTTTCCTGTGTGGCCCTTGATCACAAACTGGATCCCTAAATTGGCACTCAGGCGTCAAAACTTTGAGAAAACTTTAGTTATTGTTTTATCAAACTGGTTACCTGTGGTCATTTTGAGCAGAAACAAACCCAAAGGTAAATCTAATCTGTGTTATGCTACAATATGTTTGAAGTCAAGTTAATTTAGTATATAAATCTTCACATGTGAAAATACATCTCTATCATGTGGATAAAAATTCAGTGCCAAGCAAACTTGAATAAAATTATAGGTGTATTCTATATAATTATCATGTATCAACTGTGTGTGATCTATTGAAAACTATTCAAACTTTTCTAATTTTATTGCTTATTTATGTCTTTCACAAATACAATGATGATTGCAAGGAAATGTGTGTATGCTGTTGTCTAATTTCAAGTCTCTATTTGATCACTTGACAAGATGACAAGACTCAAAACCTGTCAACACCAACAACCTGAGCACACCTTGGCGAGCCCAGCGAGCAGTCGTGCCATTCAAACACAAAAGCGCTTGCAAGAAAAGACAAGAGAACATGGGGAGAAGGTTGCAAAGCTCCCTAAATTTGATTCTTTTGTATTTTTTTACAGACAGTCACCAGCTCACGGACAAGCCCCTAGCTGCAGCCCTCTATGATGTGTCAACAAACATGCAGCAGGTATGCTAATCTTCATAGCAAGCTAGATAACATTAGTCTAAATAATCATATCATTAGGCTATTGTGCTAGATGCATACTTTATGACAGGGTATACATGTATAATGTAGCCTAAATTGTGGGCTACAGGTAAATGAATGTCTCTACCAGGTGGATAGCTAGCCTGTTAATTATTATGGCATCAGCTAACCGATAAACTTACATATTTTCGGTTGCAGGCCTAACCAGTCAGAGACAGAACAATTCAAAATCGGTGATGCATGTACTTTTATAAGGGGATTTGGGCTGCTGTGCCCCTGTTCAAAATGTTGCTATTATTTTGAAGACAGGTCGCCGCCAAGCACCTGTTTCATTGTGTGTGTGTGTGTGTATTTTTGTGGGAAACCTGTGTGTGTGCAGCTGTAGCTGGCCAGTTTATGTTGCATGATGTTGTTTGTTGATATGTATTGCAGCTTTCCTCTCTCTTATTTACTATCTCTTCTTCTTCAATCTCTTGCCTCTATGTCGAGGATCATTGAGTCTCTGGTGCTTGTTCACATTTCAGAGCTTTGACCGTCAAAGCACTATCCATGGCTTCTTTTTGTTTTGTTGTGATATACTAGAGTTGAGCACAGAGAGTCACTACACTACTCTGACTGACATCCACACGAGAGGACTCTTAATAGTAGCAAGTGAGGTGCAGGTTATGTGTCTATGTCCTGCAGCTCATGTATGAATGGAGAATTTAGTGCCGTGGAGACCTGGCATGCATGCTCAATGTTAAGTACTGCAAAATAAAGTAACAGTGTGGAAATCTGCTATTTGTCATCTGTTGAGTCTCTGAGATTCTCTGCTATCCTGGAGCTCCTTATAACTAGCCCACACTGCTAGCTCTCTGCCTTTACCTCCCATTATAAAGTATTTACTTTTTTGGGTGAACTGTGTGCTTGTCGCTATAGCTGGCCAATTTTTTGGGACATGGTGTTGTGTGTTGATGAGTTTTGCAGTTCTCTTTTCCATTCTAATCGCTTGCCTTAATGTCGAGGATCAGTGCAGTTGTCATGAGTTGTAAGGGTATTGTGTTAAAATTGCCCAAAAAAGTCACATTTCAGAACTTTGACTGCCACGGCACTATGGATTGCTCTGATCACTCTCTCTCTCTTTGACCTCTGTACTCTGCAAATACAATAGCCTAGATAACATATTCCCTCTGTAAAATCCAACAAATGGTTGGTACTTCATGAGTATGCCTAATTGTGTGAGCATATCTCACATATGCGTGTGCATGTGTGCTTCGAAACTAAGGGCCAAGGGCCTAAGTTGCGTGCCAAACTTTTTTTTTTACTTGGGTGGCCCAAGTGGGACACTGACTTATGAAGGAGTGGTGTGAAGTGTGAGCGCTGCTGCAGGAACACGTGTCAGCATAGCTTTAATTTACCATTTTGTGTCTCCTCTAGCCATGCCTACTATAATTACTAACATTGCAGCGTCTTACATTCCTATACATATAGTTAAGTTTACAACTTGCAACAGAGTGACATCACACAATTTTAAAATGAAGTGTCCATACTTCATTAATGTATTTCATCAATGTATTTGTAAAATTAGTCAGGCTAGACAGTACTCTGGCACCATACTGCCTCTCAGGTTTCAGACTAAATTGCAATTATAAACAAAAATCGACTTTACTCGTTCAGACAGTCCACGAAGGACCCTTCATAATAGCCTGCACTGGGGTCTGTCGTCACAAACTTTCGCCACTGCCTAGAGGCACTGCTACAGCTGCAGCTCACACTTACATGGTGTACCAATTTTCAGGTGATACACTCAAGAACGCAACCACATGTGAAATTGATTTTGCATAAGTGTCTGCATTGGCGTACTTGCGTGGACCATGTTGCTGCCTGTAGTCGTAATATGATACATTACATTGAGATACAGGCACATATTTTTAAACTGAATCAATGTTAGACATATTGGCAACCAGACACCCATATGGTGGGACCCTACCTGGCCAAACTAAACTGAATATTCTGTATATTGGACCCACCTGGCTCTAAACCCATGTTGGGTCTGTAAAAACTAAATAAAGCCATGTGGATATGTTTCTTGTAGTTCCATTTGATTTGTACAAATTGGAATTTAATTTCTGAACATAATGTTATAACCATGCTTCTGCCTTCTTATCAGAAAAATAGAAAGTATTTGTTCTGTAAAAAAATGTTTGTCCTTGATCAAGAGAACATTTGCCTCATTCTAACCTCCCCATTTTGAGTTTTAGTTTCATGACTGTGTATAACCTGCTTTTGCTCGATGATCACCTAGCAACAATTACGAGCTATTCACTCTCTGTGACACTGTCTCTGGCCATCACAACCTATTCACTGACATATAAGCACATACTGTCCCAATTACAGTCCTGTGAGCAGCAATTATTCCCTAAAGCAAAATAGGGCGAGATACCGCGAGTGGATAATTTGCTTCCCGTTCAAAATATTTGATAAATGCACTTATTGCCCCCCTCTTCCCAATACCAAGGACTCATTACCTGTGTGTCACATGAGGAACAGGAGATTAACTCAGCTGTTTAACTATAATTGCCTTATCGATTACCTCCCTTATTAAAGCCCCCCTCAAGTGACTTCATTACCATATTCAAATGTATAAACTCATCTGAAAACAGCTCATCTTGAGGAGTGATTATCTATAGCAGTAGCAATCTGGAGCAAAACGGGAGTCGCATGTGTAGGGAGAATCGCCCGTTTCAATTAGGAGGAACCTGTTGTTAGCCATACTTCACCCGGCAAACTGTTGATGTCCTGACAATGCTTTTTGGGAATTTGTTATTTGGCTGTGACATCACTGAGGAGGAATTTTAATGATTTATACACTAACGTATTTATCATCAGCGGCCTTTGACTGCCATTTAGCCAGGATAAGTTGCTGACTACTCTTTCTGCATTACATTTTGACTTGAACTTGAGACCATTCACTTTTGAAATATCCTTTTTTTCCCTTATAGTTCATTGCACTCAGGGGTTTTGACAACTCAGCCTTCTTTGGTCTGGTATGACCGGTAGCTGGAGACTGCCTATTGCCTCATAAGTCCAAAAAATGTCCCACTGGACTGACAGCCAATTTCTCCAACAGCCTGGTATCCCCAAAACAAATGCTTATTGCTGTGAAGTCCTATTTCTCCCAAACCTTCACATCTCCATTTAACGCACTAGGTATCCTTCTGCATCTGCTATTTCTATATATTATGGGTTGCTACTGTGATATCAACACAAGTACACAATTATATTTAGGCAATGACAGCACATGGCAACAAATGCGAGGACATAAACAAATGTACCGGCTGCCACGGGTGGTTAGGATTAGGCAACAAGGGCACAGATGGTTAGGATTAAGGGAAAGAGGCACGTGGTAAGGGTTAGAAAAAACGCATGGAAAGCAGATGGAAAGCAGACATCAGACTTCTGCATGAAAGACCAAGGTTTGTTGGACCCCTCCCGTCAACCCCATAGGCGCATGCATCTTATATTACATCATTACTGGCATCATTTCAACCTGACACTGTTCTGTGGCGTATCAGGCAGACGCGACAGGTACTGTCCGGCCATCCACCGGCATATAAAAACACCGCTCTTTCCAGCTGCATTCTCAGCTGCATTCTCAGCTGATGCTATCCAGGGGTGTATCATGCAGACATGAAAGGTGGCTTTTGGCATCAAGATCGGATGCAGAAAGCACTGTCAAGGCAGTGGTATTTAACAACTTCGCAATGAGAATTGGCAAAAAATGCACACTCCCTGAAGTTAGACAACCTAATTGTGAGAATAAAATGTTTGCATTCTCTGTTTCTGTAAACTACTTGGTTATGCAGAGGTAAAGATCATATTTTGACTAAAAGCACAGATGTTTGGTGGCACAAAAGTCACTGTAAAAACAGGGACAGGTCAGGAAAAAATAATTGAGTTTGGTGGCTCAACACTACTGGGAAACACTGCAAAAGGTTGGTAAAAAGGCAGGTTTTGTGGCTCAAAGGACATGACACTAACAGTCATCACAAATGGACACATTACATTACCCAAACCATCTCAAAGAGAAGGTAAAAATACCTGGGATCATTGGTTTAAACGCAACAGTGAACCTGAAACTAAGTGCAGTGAGAGTGTATTTTTGGATGAACAGGACATCGGAGCAACGGTCATTTGTTTTGTGGATAATGTGCTGTCAGAAAACTGGACATTTGGTCCAAGGTGACATTTCACCTTCAGAGTTTGGGGCTGTTGGAACAATGGCATGGCACCCAGTAGCTTAGGTTTGATAGCTTAAGTTATCTCTCATTAGCTACCTTTCACTTATGACTCCTAAAACTATGAATTCTCAAGAGCAGTTGATTCGATCCTATTTAATGTTCCTCAAGAAAGGTCCAACAGATTTTCTAAGCCATGTAGTTGTAGTTGAATGAGTCAGTGAAGTCCCTTAATCTGGATCCCATCTGTGTTATTTCTAAGGCACTCGAGAGATATTAGCAACTTCCAATCCTCAAATGTAAAATAAGTGCTCTGCAAATTCAGGGTTTCAAATAATCAATCCAATCAGAAAGTAGCTACTCTAAGTTTGGGCCTCTCAAGATACTATTTCATTCTGATCAAAGATTCAGAAATCCCCTAAAAAAACCTTAACACCGCTTTAACCTTGGCCTATCTGGGGAGCTGTCAGCATTCATATGAAACGCTGCTATTTCTCTCCTACTTCTTGCTGAACACGGCAAGGCCACCAGACACAGATAGCTCATTTGGAGCTGCAGTTTAATGCCTGCGCCTTGATGTGGGGAACTGTCAGGCAGCTGTCTTTTCCTTTGCTATTTTATATATAACATTCCTCAGCTCGCTCCTCAGCTCACAAACATACACAGCGCATACCGCTGTGATGTTCCTAAACGTTACAATGTGCATAATGCGGCTGATCAAAGGCAGCGGGGAGCGCTGATAATGAAATATGGCAGGAGAAATGGCTTTCCGGACAAATGTGACTTGCCTGAATGCCAGTTCCTTTAGAAGAAAAGCAAAGCCAGAGTTAATTCTCGTTTAGATTATAATTCATTTTTAACGTTGATGATTAGAGAAGTGGTTGCACTGTGAGAGAGAAAACTCCACAAAATAAGCACACCCACTCTAATGAAGAATGCACTATGCTCACATACAAAGAAGACGATTATGAGACAATATAGTATCCTGAATTGGAAGCATGAAAATATTAGCTAAAGGTGGAATTCAGTCAAGCAGAGCAACCTCCTTTTAAAATTGGGGTCAAGCTAGTGCAGCTAAAGACGCTTTGCTACTGTAAACATGATGATCCCAGCGTTTTATCCTCATTGCTAAAACAACAAATGAAAAATCCAGACCCGCCAGAATATTTGCTATATAGTCAGATGCAACAAAGGGTTTAGCAGCCCTCCAGAAGGTCACGGGCTTCTATTGTTTTCCAAGATCCATTAAGAACAACCTCCAGAGATGTACGGCCGCACTGACAAACACCATCCATCATTTTAAATAACACGTGTAGTTTTTATTCATGTCTCGGGCACATAGCTAATTAAAGTGATCCACCACAAAATCTGTTTTGGAGTGTGCCCTTCTAGACTTGAAGGATGGATGTAAAACTGTACTTTTTTTTGTTTGTTTTTTATGTAACTGCTCAACACCTGCAATAAGTTTCTTTCAGGATTTAGCTCACAGCAACTTGATACGATACAGTCTCTGGCTTTTGTATGATATCAAGTGTCTTCCAAAAAGTTGCACATTTCCAAATCTGTTGTTAGCATAGTAAGCATGCATTAACTATCTCGGGCTAAATTGGCTTGTTTACAACTTTTGCAGATCATTAAGATGCCACAGTGAAGGTGACCTTTGACCTTTTCAATATAAAATGTCATTACTTAATCATTATATCCTGTTAGACATCTGTGTGAAATTTTGTCATAGTATAGTTTGTCTTAGTATTGAAAGTCAGAGACTCGAATCATCAGTCAGAGACCCTCGGTTGACTGAGATAAAGTTGAAGCTGAACAGTCTTTTTTTTTCTGTGCAGTGTACTTTTGTGGATGTTTTAAGTCACCAAGTTTGCTGCAGAGTGAGTGCTCTTGACTTTCACACCACTCTTTGCAGCTGCAGACATGCTACAGCCAGAGGTACAGTGAGACTGCTCCGTAAGGTGAAGAAGTGGTGAATCTACAGCATTTACACATTTGTGACCCGTTGCTGGCACTATTAGCGTATTTACTTTCTGACGTGAATGCTGCCATCATATGAACGTCCCGCAAAGTCCGTTCAGACTTTAAAATTTTGTATGGAAAAACAAAACGAGTCGTCGAATATTCATATTGAACTGCCAATTCTGATTCAACTGACATATTCCTGAGTTTGGCACAAGCCAAATAATTAGCATATGGATTCCTGAGTTATGGCCAAAAATATGTTTTGTGAAGTCACAGTGACCATGACCTTTGACGACCAAATTCTAATCGGCTCATTCTTAAATCAGGGTGAATGTTTGGACAAAAAAAAATCCCTAAAGGTATCTTAAAATATCATGTTCATGAGGATGAGACACAGTTACCTTGACCTTTGACCACCAAAATCTAATCAGTTTACTTTTGAGTCTGAGGGGACATTTGTGCCAAATTTGAAGAATTTCCCTCAAGGGTCTGAGTTGGGTACAGCTATAGTTTCTTTAAATGTGGTATTCCAAAATCTATACAGTCTGTTAAGTAATCCAAGAAAAAAAGGAAAAAAAAATGTAGAAAATGTTTCAGGATGAGTTTAGAATTGAACAAAGTGCCTGACAGAAAAATGTAAATGACAAGCACTTCCTGGCTTTTCAGTGTGCTGTCTCCATGTCCTTCATAAACCTTTCATGCCGGAAAAATGTTGCTGTAACTTTTTCCTGTGCATGAAGCATGTTAGAACATCAATTTAAGACATCATGTTCATTTCACGAAATTTTTCCGGCAACCAGGCGCTACCACAGATGTTTTTTTCAGGGCAGGGTGAGCATGTCTCATTCATTTCCCATGTCCTCGTCTTCCAGGTGGTTCAGGGATTCTAGCGGCAGCCTTTGAGCCATGATTTTGCCTCCTCATCTAGCAGGCTCCCGCAACCACCGCGTGGGCTTCTTTGAAACATTTATGCAGAATGTACATGAAATCCTCCCCCGCTTGTGCTGCTGAAATATGGAGATCTTCACCTATGTGATGTCAGGGTTCTTTGCACTTTTCTATAATTTACATCTTCAAGGTGGTCCTCTTGTATGGCATTTTAGGGTAAATTGAGTCACCTTGAAGCATCGCCGTAGGCTTGAAGCCTGCAGGGGCTCTCGTTAGGAGCTACACTGAGGAATCCACATCAGCCGTCTTCGCTGTCAAAAGCGACCTCTCCTGTTGACTCCCGTCCTCCTTCCTCCTCCTCAGTCTGTACTGAGATATCACTGCATGTGAGCAGTATGGAGCGGTAAATTTGCGTTCATCACAGAAAAACCTTCACTGGCCGCTTTTGACTCCCCACTGCTACAAAAATCAAAAAAGTTTTTGTCTAACTGCAAAAAGATTGAGAATGAAAATGACTGAGCTAATTGACATTACTGGCTGTATAATAATGGAACCTTGCCTGAGGTGGAACTTTTCAATATAAAATTCTTCATGGAGAAATAAGGCCATTACTCTTTAGGGCAAAAACTTGTATGTCATTGTCTCTTGGTGGGAGGAGGTGGACTTAAAAAGAGTTCAGCATGACTTGTGTTAAGTTCATTAACCTCTTGAGCCCTCAGCAAATTGGGTTTTTTTTTCAAAGACATGGGCAGAAAGCTATGAGAAAATAGAAGAAATGACACATTGATTAGCTAGAAATTGGTAAAAAACAAAAAAAAAAACCCCAGATGATCCAGGTTTCAAAGGTTGCTCATAATTCCAAGCTCTACGTGCACCAATGCACGTAACTACATGTACAGCTGCTAACTCTTATGTATTGACCGTAACCTTCACGCAATCTACACTAATCACACGTTCTCATGCCGCAAGTCTTTTTTCATACACAGTAAAAAAACTAATTTCTAACTGATGATAACGCAGCGTTAGAGGACACTAACAGCACGCAGACTGACAAGACAGAGCAGCACAGGACAATGAAGGTTGTTAGATATCCACTCCAGACTCAATGGTGACTTCTTAAGCCTCCTTCAGACTGTGCGTTTTTAGCATTCTTAAGTGTCATGCAGCTACACTGTGCAATATGCATCTATTAAATTTGGGTACAACATCAAGTTTGTTTATGTAATGGCAGTGTCTCGAGTCTGCAGTGTATGTCCATCGATGTCAGTGAGCAAGAATAAAACATTCAAACACAAGAATCATCCATTGTTGCTGCTATAGTGGTTAGAGAGCAATGCAAACAAACACGAATCGAGCTCTTGCTATAGTAGCATTTATGTGTGTCAAAAAAAGTTTGAAGAAGCGGAGGAGGATACGTAGATGTTGTAGTGACTGAGGAAAAGAGGTAAACTTGGCACACCAGTTCTGCAATGAGTGCTCAAAATAGTTGCAGTTTTGGTGATTATAAAGTGTGGATAAAGAAGGACACTAAATGATAAACTTTATTTAATAAACTTAATTTAGAAAGCGCCTTTCAAAACAAACTTACGTCCTTTTACGTGGTTGATCCCGAATTTAAAACAATGCAGGATTTAAGCAAATAAAATGAGGAAATTACAAAAAAATAAAGAAGCACGAACACCAACATTAAAGATAAAAACCATCAATGTCCGCATGGTGCAGTAAAAAAAAGGTACATGTAATATAATTATTTGCATGAAGTTATAAAAGTAACATGCACCAGTAGATGTAAATAGAGAAAAAAAAGTATTTTGAGCCTTGTTAAAGTAAGCCCAAACAGTACTCTGAGCATGGGAGCCTAGATGTGCTAATCCAAAAAACAGCCTCTTTTCAGTGAGTGCAGTGAGCACCTGTATACTGCAACTCCTCATTTAGCATTACAGCACCAGAGATTTCCACATTTCCTTGGGAGATATTATAATATGTTAAGCCCTCCAGCAATCTGTCAGCAGCAAAACTCAGGAGTCGTAGCTTTCTGAAAAACAAAAGGGAATTCATGCAACTTCTCACTGTCCAGACCTCGATGTATGCTTACACTGGTTGTTTGCCCGCTGTTTTAAAATGTGTCAGTGTTTATTGCCAGTCTTGTTTTTGTCCATATACATTATTGATATTTGAAAGCGTAGCTCCTCTCAACTGTTGCTCTATAGTAAATGTCTTCATTCTGTCAAGCATTAGCTTACACTTGTAAAGTATCATGTGGAATATATGGCTCCAGGGGCCATGAGCTTAGAACAACCCTGAAATTCAACACTGCAATGTGCTCCTTTTGAAGGCTAAGGGAAGTTCAATTTGTACGTGTGAACAATCACTACTTGTTCTTTAGCAAGACACAAGATATTATATGAAATATGACACCACAGAATTAAAAAGTCACACTCCTTTGCAGTGCCATTTGCACCTGCAGGCACAATTGAAGTCACTTTGAATTTTCAGAGGATTTTGTTACATTAACTTTTAATTTTTTCAGTTCTTGACAGTATGTAGAGGACAAATGGTATGATATGGACGTTTTCTAAGTGAGGCGGCCTCAGTGGCATTTCCCATTGTGATTAGCCTGATCCCCATTGAATAACAACATGTATTCAAAGAGACTTCACTGCAAAACAATTAACTCTCTGTGGCCTTGACATGCATCGAACTGTCGTGTTCTGCAAAGTCACACCAAACAATCATAAATCTATGAGATCTATGATGTTACATTTCCCACTTTTCTTTAAAACTTACTTACACTCATACTTCACAAGTATGTGTGAAACAGGCATTGCCTTTACTGAGCGAGCCTTGACCTTTTGTGCCTTTGAAAAGGATGCAAACTGATTTCAACACATAAAGTGAGACCTGCAGGTATTCACTCTGTGATGATGTGATTTTAAAGGCTCTGTGCTCGGCTGCCTCAGTTCAGGGAGTTCTTAATGAAATACATAACGTGCCCAAACCTAGCCTGATAGCTAATTTAGACTCATGTTCATCTTCTTACAAAGGCGCTTACAGGATGTAATATGTATGAGAGTAACACGTCTAAATAATGTTCTACCAGAGTCAATTAGGCTTTAGTTTTGTCACTGTGTTATCTACATTTCATTCTGATAAATCTCTAAGCCATTTTTACTGTATTTTTCTGTTTTTTTCCGGTTCTTTACAATTTTTACTCCTTCTTGCTGTTCCTTATGATTTTTTTTACTAATTTTTATGGTTTTATACTGCATTTTTCTGCTTTTCCCATGATTTCTTAGGGTTTTTTTCCCCTGTTTTTTCCAGTTTATTGTTGTAGTTTTTTTGCTGTTTTCCGCCGTTCTTCACATTTTTTCCTGCTTTTTCAAAATCATTTTTTACTGTTTTTCCTCTGCTTTACAATTTAGCACTGCTTTTTTCATTTTTAACTCTTTTTAAATATTTTTGTACAATTATTTTTACCACGTTTTCCTGCATTTTTAATATTCTTTCATGTTCTTCTTTTTTACTGCTTTTTTCAGCTTTTTACTTTTCCTGCTTTTTGAATTTTTACTGTCCATTTTACTCATTTGTAATTTTTTTTTTTTTAATTTGTATTAAAATTGATTTATTTTCATTGTAATGTGTTTTTACTGCTTTTAATCCCAAACCCCATCATAGAAATAGAAACATTTTCCCAAAGTTTCCCTGAAGTTAAGGCTTGATTTTCCATGAATACCATCCACATCATAGGAGTTTTTATCTCATGACATTAAAAGCCATCCAAGTGAGGCATTCCCAATCTTTTTTTAGCAATCCAACACCGGCCTCTGCTTCTGCTCATCCTAGTGGAACTAACAAGGACCAATGAGGACTCGCTCTACTTCACAATGGTCTGTACACCTCCTCAAAAGAGCTGAGACACTCATTGTGAGTGTCTCTGGCCCTCTCACTACCCAGCAACGGATGCTTCATCTGCAGTGTGAGGAGGAAAAATCGCTATTAGGAGGCGCAGTTAGCTCCATTTACGGGCAGCTCGGGTCATTTCAGTTTGCTCTCATGCAGGATTCTGACATCCGTTTTTGTGATGCAGAGAGATGCTGGTTTTCTTTCCTACCCGCTAGTTAATTGCAGTTAATTGCATCCACCTCGTGTCCCTTATGTGCCTCATTAGGAAGTCAGAGTGAAACCAATTTAGGTCTTGGAAACCACGATTACAGACGGTGGTGTGACACAACGAAGCCACAGACAGCCATATTGGAGATTCTTTCGTTTTTGGGCAAGAACAGCTGTGAATGGCATTTTGCAGTGATTTAGAGTGGATTTGGGCCAAACAGACTGCAGACAAAGCAGCATTTCAGTGAGAGTAATCAATCAGCTTGATAAGACATTACACTTTTTTGTCTGAATTTGCCAACATCTACACTAGAGCTGGCTTTTTGTCCTTGTTTTTCTACACTGCAATCATCCAGTGCACCTCCATCTTGGCACCAGATGTGGTTTGTTGCAGATTTCAGACTGAAAAGCTTCAGTTCTGCGCTGTTGCCTGGTTAACTTTACTGTTATCCACTGTTTCCTTCTGATCTGTGATGTTTTCCATCATGTCCCCCTCTGTGTTGCTCTTTTCTGATACAACTGTGTACAGTATTTTTCTCTGGGTTGCATATGGCTGTGTTCTATAGAAGGGGGAAAACAAGCCCTCAATAACCTTAGCACAACATTTTTGCGGTCAAAATGTGGCTTTCAACGCTTATCTGTTCAGTATGTGCAACGTCATAAACAAAGTGGTGCGGACGAAATGCATTAGTCGAAAATAGTCATAATATATAATCTAAGGCAGAGATTTTTCTTGTACAAGTGCTTTGCTCCCAGAATGACCCCATTCAGAAATGGACTCAGAGCCATATTTAACTTCGGTAAAAATGTTTGCAGTTCTTAATCACTGTGTGCAAAGCCTTGGGGACACAAAGTAGATAACAGCACCACAGTGAGTTTTTCTGTTAAATGTTACAATATGAATCATCCATTTAACATTCTTTTATATCCTTTTTGTCTACCTGTCCAGGGAGGGCCTTTCTTTCAGCGCTCTGTCCTACTTCTTTAATATTGCCTGGGTTCCTGGGTGGCTTATCTCATATAGTTCTGAAATACTGCTAAAATAGAGGACGCACTTCACCAACGTATAGATATGATTCATGAAAGCAGGCAGAGTGCATTTTTCCGGCTTGCTCTCAGTCCACTCCACCTTTCTGAGGGAAAGGTGGGAATCACTGAATAATGATCGCCCTTGCTCCATATTGTGTTTATACAGTTTCCCCAGATGCAAGTGCTCCCTCGCAAGATGACAGCGCCATCGTCTGCGGGGTGTGCACGGTCATTCACTAGTTTGATGAACATGAAAACCATATCAAACAAATGCCACAGCTGTCTAAACTGCCAGATCTGCAACCATTTGAACACTCCAGGGAGGGGATTTGCCTGTTGTTGTCAGTTTACCACCATGCCTCTCGTGTATAAAATTACTCGCAGCCTCACATGGGAGCTGTTCATTATAACCAGAGGCTTGTGCAATCACAGCCACAGGGGACCGTGTGCCTTGCGTAATGGTACTTTGGACAGAAGGCTGAAAAGATGCTCATTAGCTTTAACCAGAATTTCTTATATTCTCAGAGGAAACAAAACACCAATGTTCAGCTCATAAAACTGTTTATCTCTATGCAACCCTACTTATAAACCTTACTTTTCTTGGAACTCTTTACTTCTTTCAAACACCACCAAGCCAGTATGTATGATATTTGTGAAACAGTTTGTGCAATGTCTAACAAATTAGTGTCCCACAAATGGTCACACAACGTATTTAACATAAAATTACATAGATCTGGTGTAGGAAAAGAAACAGTTTACGTCCTTATGTGACATTCTTGAAGTAAAGTCATTCTGTGTACAGTTACGTAGGTTCAGGAAAAGATACGGGATGACGATGTACCTTAAAATAACGTAAAGTTCACTTTCACAAGGGACACAAACACCAGTCTTCTTAGGGAAAGTCCTGGATATATTTGACCAGTCCAGCACCCCAGCCTGCCTCATTACACTGACTTTCACTTTTTATACTACCTCCTTCTTTACTCCCGTCAGTGCATTCATCATGCAGTCACAGCCTTTCCAATTGCCTGAGTTATATGCAAATTGCTTGCTACATTCATATCCAAATTACTTTGGTCATATACTTATTCTGATACATCTTTTTTTTATTTTTGTTAGTAAACATATAAATGTGCATGAGAACAGCCTGAATACAAGCTTTTTATTATAAAATTGTCGTCTCCAAGATAAAGTCACCCTGGTGACATCACCAGTTTTATGGACGAGCTAGCATGGCTTGTGGGCTAACAACAGCAGATTATTTTGCAGGTCAGAGTTTAATCAGACTAAACTTAAGCTAGTATTAAATTGAGACTGCATGGAGATAAATATATCATCCCTTTGAGGATATCATGTGGACTTTTTGACCACTAGAGACACTATGGAGCAATTCTTTCACCTGGTTCCACTGATCAACAGGTGGTTGTACTGTGCCATGGAACGCTGCAATGTACCAACAAAACTATGATAACTAGTAAACATATCCTTTGCTTGTTTACAACAAAACTCCAGAGGGCACCTTTAATTACATGTTGAGATGAATTGGCCGCAATTTTAAGTTTGATCTCACCTTGAGACTTTAGCAGTCTCCTTTTTTATCCACAGAAGACATGGCCATGATGTAACTGAGCCGTTCTTCCCTTTATGAGTTAACTAAACGCAATGTGAAAAATCAATGGAGTAAGCTTTAACTAGCTCAGATGCCTAGAAATTCACCTTGACCCCATCGTCTGTGCAGTATGAGAATGTCCCATGTCTGTAATTCAGGTGGGGGGTTATCTTATGCTATATTTTATAAAGACAATTTGTCATATACATATTATGTATGGTAGGGCAGAGTTGCTACATGAAACCACTGTGTTAGAAACCACAGTCCTACCTATGCCAGGACCACTAAAGGACTGTGAAAGTCTTGAACAAAGTGAAATCATGATCAATTAAGAAAACAGGTTTGATAGGTGAGAAGAGTGACTTTGCCCTTTTCTCAGGCAGACAATGTAGATTAAAGGTAGGGTGAGGTGAGCTGTGGATTTGTTACTGCACCATGGGACACTTAATCATAGCGTTCATAATAGGAACCTCATTTAGTTGCCCCGGGCTTCTCTGGGCTCTGTTGCCTTAGAACAATAATGCGTGAGCAAGGAGCCCCCTTTGAAGGTGACATTTGGAGAAAAAGGTTGCCGCAATGCCACCACAGACTTTGATAAATTATTTTTCATCAGCACAGAGCACGCTCTGCACCTGTGCATGGGTCTAATGAAAGAGGAGAGGGCAGTGTTGTTAGCCAAACTCTGCGCGCGCGTCCCCCCCTCCGTGCATGTGTGTTGGTGCGTCAAAGTGAGTTGGTGTGTGTTCCAGTGTTGTGTAACCCAAGGGATTCTGTGTTTGTCCTCTCGGCTTCCTACAAATGAGGAGAAGTTATTGAGTCAGCATGGGAAACAAAAGCAAAACATGAAATATGAGCAGAGAAAATGAACAACAAAGAAGATAGCCTTTAATCATGTGATTCCTTTATTTTTAACAAATCCAATTATCCACACATCTGAGTTAAAATTGGTGCAAAAACTGCAATACGGCATTGAAGTACACAGTCTGTCAGAATATGTATAATACATTGTAACATTGCTCTGACTACAAAAGCAGCTACTTCAGTCCTGAAATGTAAGAGAAAGCCAACAAGGCAATCACTGTCTCTTGAAAGCTGTCAGCGCTTAAGGCATCTACCCATCAACAGAACTAATGCTGTGTTCTCTGCTGCAGGCGTTTATTTTCTCACAGTGCTATTCTTTTTTTTTTTTACTCGCACAGTCCCTCTTGAAAATGATGTTTGTGTGTCTGCGCATGTACCTCATTGAGGCATTAAATGACAAGCTGGCAGCTTCAAAACAGACTTGATCGTGCGGCAGAGGGACAGCGTCGAGCGCCTTGGAATGTGCTGACGCTCAGCTCACGCCATAAAGGTGCTGCAAAACAAAAGTCAAGGGATGAAGGGGCTGGTGTGATCGCAGCCCCGGGGTGTGAGGATCACATGCAGAGCTCCTACATAAGGTGCTTACTGTTACCAGCTGCAGAGTATGAGATGCAGGCTTGTGCGGATAATGGACAATGGTGATAATTTGATGTTTATTTGACAACTATTTATTGTATTTTTCCATTTGGTATTGTATGCCGGATTTTTCTTTAAAAAATATCTATAGAAGGCAAAAGTAATCCCTCTCAATCACTGTTACCAGCTGCTCAATGTAGAGAATGGTATGTAGCCTCATATAGGCCTAGATTATAGACAATGGTGACAACTTGACAATCATTTGTCAACTATTTAATATATTTTTCAATTGGCATAGGATGCAGGATTTTCCTTAAAACCAATTTTAGAATACAAAAGTAATCCCTTATGGTGGTGTATTTAATAGCTCTCTGCCTGCCTGTATTTCCCTCTTATTTTGTGATGTTTGGGACATTCCTATGACAGTATGAGTGTAGGTGAATTTGGGATCGGACCACAAGCAGCAAGTATCTAAGAGAAGTGGAAAAAATGCAAATATAGCAAGACAAACGGAAAGAACTAGTTCCAAATCTGGGTTTAGCATTCACTTTTGTAAGTATAGCCTGCTCTTTACGAACAGTAATTGACAATTTCAGTGTAGTACAGTCTAACTTTAACCTGCTAAAAGTAATAAATAATATTCTTTTCCCTTGGGGCAGAAGAACTGCACCACAAGCTACATAACAAAACATCTGACACATTAGCGACTTACCAAATGTCATGGCTAACATGCTAGCAACTTTTACACACCCAGTAGACATGTAACAACATTAGCTTTCATTTTAAATTTGTTTTCAACATCTTGATGTACATTAGACCAATATTCAATCTCCTTTTATCTCTGCTTTGGTCTCCACCATGTCTTGTGACCAATACCTGGCTGTTCTCACCAGGTAGCTGCTAACTTTGTCAGTTTGGTGCTTTGCAGTTAACTCACCGTAGGTTTTTAGATTTTTTTTTTCCTAAAAACAGCTGCCTGTTGTGTCTGGAAATGCTTATGAGAACACTGAATTAAAACAGTTAAACTGAAGGCCAAAAAATTATTGAAAGGACTAGTGTTTATTTAGTGGCATCTAGTGGTGAAGTTGCAGAGCTGAGATGTCTCTTCTGTGCTAAGCATGTAAGAGAACTACAGTGGCTGATGTAAAAACACAAATGGGTCTATCAGGAAGCCAGTGTTTGGTTTGTGGGTTCTGGGCTACTGTAGAAACAACATCACGATCCCTATGGACAATATAAATCATAAATTGCTTATCCTCAAGTAACAAAAACAAAAAAATTATATATTTTTTTTAGTTAAATATATACAAAGATAACATAATAAAGAATTTTGTACACAGTTTCTGCCAATAGATGCCTGTAAAAGTTGGACCGTTGAACTTTCAAAAGACTCTAAAGCACTACATACCACTGTTTTTTGTGTTGATTATGTTGTTGGTTCATCATTACTTGCTCCATTTTTTTACATTGCCATTTCATCCATTACTAATATAAAATTATTTGTTAGAGCAGCTTTAATTTATTTTTAATCATTTTTTCCCTTCTTGTTCCTCAGTCAAATGATGCCACTTTAATATAACTGCTCCAGGCAGCTGCAGTATGTCTGTGTGCTTCAACATATAGTATTATCATATAAGACATTCATGAGAGCAAGTTCCATGGTCCTGTGTACAAGACATCCCTGACAGGCTACTTTGTCTCATCAAAAATAGCGCAGAGATATCATGGCTGCACGAATCCCTATGTGACAAATTGCTTATGTTTCCCGTTGGACTGTGTCTGGCATGTCATGATAGTGAAAAAATATCTCTGGAAAGCCTTTAAACTGCATATTCGATGCAATGGCCAAATAAGTCTTCTGGTCCCCTAGCAACTGAGCACTCTGGAAGGGAGCCGTGTGCAGACGCTGGGAAATGAAGTTCACATCAGTTTCTTGGATGCTGATTCTTTTTGTCCAATCTTCTTACAAGTCCTATACATAACATATTCACTGGATATTTCTTTAAAATATGCATAGGCCGGGTGCTTAAAACAAGCAAAGGGCCATTAATTATGGATAATGGCCCCCGTTGTTCCGTCCGGTGTCTCCCAAACAGTTGGCAGCAGTGTCTTGGTATAATAGGGCTGTCATTTCTTTGTTTTTTCCCGGCGAACCATAGAGGAAAAGCAGAAGGATCGGGTGACAGCTTGGGAGTTAAAACTTTGAAGTGTTTGACGGTGGGTTTTTTTCCTCCCCCCTACAATTTTTGTTAAAAATGTTGAACAAATGGGCAAAAAATGACACTTTGAATCTGCTGTGGTGACAAAAACCATTCTGTCAGCTGTACATCTCCTCTAGAGAGGATTTGCTTTATATTTTATCTCACCAGCTTCTCTCGTTGGGGTCAAAATATCTAGCTCAGGTAAGCAAAAATGTTGGCATGGCCATGAAAATAGCACATTTAGAGTAGTATCTATCCCCTTTAGAGTTAAGATTGTGCATTAAAGTAAGACTACACATTTTCATTTAAAAAAATAAATAAATAAAGAATAACAGTCGTCAAGACTTTTGCCACTGTAGCCTTTTTTGTCTGGTCCTTTTTTGTCGTATTTTTCCTCTTACCTGTAGGGTTATTTACCAATCTAGGTTTTATTGGTATGAGTTGCAAAGTGTTTGAGATGTTTGAGATTGCTGCCTTCTCTCCAGTACAGTGAAACTAGTTGGCAGTTTGTGGTGCTCAAAGTGCCAAAAACACTTTTAAATAAACTCAATAGCAATTTCTCTTCGGAGAAATCATGACTCTTGTTAAACAACGTTACTAAAGCTAATCCATAGACCGTGTTCCATGCAGTGCCGCCATCAATGTCGAGGCATAACTAATTGGACCGTACTTCTCCTTAGTTGTATCTGGTTAAACTAGAAAACCTGAGGTTTGATTGGTACCAACCATGTCATCATAGCTTGTGTGGAAGGAGACTAAATCAGGTTGCAAAGTTAGGATAAATTTAGGCAAGGGAACCTTGAACTCTCACCTAAAGATATCTGAATGAAAATGAGTAAACTTCCCAAATTCTAACCCCAAAAACTATGTACTCCTTCAAATTAAAGCTGCATGATGTTTTTTTTTTTTTAAGGAAAAGGGGAACCACTATCTGAAGAAAAATTTATAGCTGCATTTAAACAGGATTGATGTGGAACTGGAATTTTTACCTGAACTGGTATTCATCAAGGCTTTTGGTTTTGGTGTGCTACCCCAAGATTTTCATTTGCCTCATCTGGCCACCCCAATGAAAGAAAAAAGCCAGTGGTTTGAAGCAGTTTGATGTAGGAAGCAGGATGGATGTAAGGTTACAGCTCAGCTGAGGAGGACATTAATGTTTACATCTCACACTGTGATGAGCATGACCCTGTCATGCATGAGTAGATGCATACTTCCTCCAGCATGGTGATAAGTGGTGACTGTGCAGTTTTTCAAATGAATTTTTTTGGTACTTTGAGCACCACAAGCCGAGAGTGACTTAGTTTCATTGTATGTTATGGCTGATATTCCCAACACTCAGCAACTTACAACAAAATCAATCTTGATTTATAAAGAACACCACAGGGAAGAGAGAAAATATGTGCTTTCGATTTGGGGGTGAACTGTCCCTTTAAAATGTTTGTATAGGTACATTTATATATAAGTTCAAATATTGTTCTTGTTTGGTTTTTTTTAAGAGTTTTATCTTATGTGCATGTTTTAGCAACACATTTGTTAAATGATTTAGTCACTTTGCCAACTTTATCACCCCTCTCTACTTGTTCTACATTTTAATGTGTCAAAAACTATTCTGCAGTTGGTCACAACAGGATGTAAACACACTCACAACGTACCTTGCCAGGAAACATGCTTGAAGTATCCTGCCTACAATCCCAATCCACTTCATGATGATGTCTTTAAAGTCAATGACTCTTGAGAAATCAAGAGAAAATTGAAATGCCATTATAATGCAATCACTGCTACTCGCCACTTTGGCCGCCATACAGCAGCACACTCTCTTTAATTGTAGAAACAACATCAAACAACATCTTATCCCTCGTAATTATTTAAAACTAACCAAGAATCTTCCAACCTGCGACCTGAATAAGAAATTTCTCATTCTGGGCCAAATGCTCATTAAAGTATATTACCACTGTGCTCTATTTAAAGACCGAATCTATAGTTCAAGAAACCTTGCCCCTGAGGAAATCCTCTTTTTGAAACGGAGGAACCGCACTCGTTCCTCACTGTCAAACTGTTCAGTGCTGACTGTGATAAAACCAGCACGAACACACTGCTGTGTGTGTGTGTGTGTGTGTGTGTGTGTGTGTGAGAGAGAGAGAGAGAGAGAGAGAGAGAGACAGTTGCAGTCTTACTGTAGAGTGAAAGTGGTGGGAGGGTCAGAAAACTGCAGAGGGATGTGATGGAAGGGACAGGCACGGGAGAATAAAAGAAGTGAGGGGGAAACAAAGCAGGAGGATACAACAGCGAGGAAGACTGGATGCAGAGGGGTGGGATGAAGGGAAAGATGAAGGAGAATAACGGATGGATAGATGTGAGGAGGGAAAGACAAGAGGCCACTGGAAGGGAGGGATTTTCGCAGTAGAGTCCTGCAGTTATATGCACTCCCAACACTTAGCATCAACTTGACCTGGAGTCATGTTTATATGAAAGCACGTAAAACTGTGCCAGAGACAGCCTGTACTTGGTCATGTTCTCCAACCCATTAAACAACTTGCCTTAAATGGCTGAAGGCTTAACCCTTTAAAAACCAACCTTCAGTGGATGGCCACGGGAGGTCGACTTTGTATTTTTCTGTTTAAATAGATCAAAAATAAGAAGCACAACAGCGAAGGCACTGATTATTTTTGCAGCAGAAGGCTCCTGCCTTCCCCATCATCAGGTCATAACTTTATGTACCTGACCATACGTATTGTGCAGATGGGGTATTTTGCAGTAATTATGCCGATATTTCCCCATAATGGCCTGGAGAGATGGCATAACGCCCTGAAAATCCCCTGAAATTTCCTTGTCATTGTTTGCATAATCCTATACATATATTGATCTCAAACAATAGCTAGAACATTCATTGTCTTTGCAGCTGAGAGCTATGGCTTCTGTCTTCCCCATGATAATGGCACAACTTTTTTACCTAATGTGCGGTGCAAGCATATTATTTCTCTGGAATTATACCGGAATTCCTCAGAAATTTCCTCACAATGGCCAATTGAGAGAATTATTTGCATAATCCTGTATACATAGGTAAATAAAAACCATAATAACTAAAACATTCATTCTGTTATCTGCATATAGCTAAGGCTTCCATTCTCTGTTTTATCATGTTGTACACTCATAATGACATCACTGTGCTACGTTACCTGCGATGCGATAATGTGCAGTGCAAAAACGCACAGTGGCCAAAAGAAGTGGTACCAATGTACACAGTGCTATAAGAGGCACAGAAGGAGCAGAACAGGGAGGGAAAAAAAGATAATTCTGCAAGCCTCCTGTGTTGGCTTTTTGATGTTTGTCAGTAAACAGTAGCATCAAACATCCTTTAAAAAGAAATATAGAAATAAACAAAAGACAGAAGCAGGATTGCCTCATTGTCATGCTGAGATGTTCGCCTCAGAGTGAGTGATCTAATAAGCTATTATTCAACACTTCTTGTGCTATAAATAGTCATTACTTGTCATGTCCAGGATTTGATACTAAAACCCTTGAGATCGGGGCTGTGAAGGCTGAATCTGAATGAAGCCCAGAGAGGCGTTTTCAAGAATACCCCCCTTCAAACAGCAGTTCCTATTTGAGGATTTTCTTTATTTGTTTGTCTTTCTGTCCCAGCCACCGCTGATACAGCTGACGAGCTGCCGTATTCATCATTTCTCATATTGTGTCATGTCACTTGGAGGTGAGCAGCGTGGATAATCAACCGCATCATGAGGCTGGAGGAGAGCAATTTTTGTGCATCGGGACAGGCGCTTCACTGTAGGTTTTTTGTTCTGTGATTTCTCGCCCCGTGGGCCATTTGTGGGCAGAAAATTACACACCCTGATGCATAACGTGCGTGCAGACATATGAAGACACATTTCTCATCTGTCATCTCCCGTTGTCAATTTCCTGCGGTTTTGATACGCCACTGGCGAATGGGAGTCTGAGTAATGAGTATGTGAAGTGCTAAAGTGCATGTTTCCATCATGTGCGTTTCAGTGTTGTGACCTTGAGCAGGAGCCAGTTGTCTTTCAGGTGGCGCCGCTGTCATTGTGCATAAATATTATTTACAGGCTGTAAAATCCTGAACAGCCCCTTGGGTTAGTCGTGACGTTGCGGAAAATTCCAGCTCTGCTGTTGTGATAGGGGGTAATGAACTACCTGTGATGGGCCTCTTGTGAGTTCACTGTGCTTTTAGTCCGTCAAAAAAGCCTTCCGTTGAACAAGTTCAAATTATTTAATAAAATAGTGTTTGCATAACCCCCTGCCCTGAGCAATGATTGTTCAATTATAGCTTAGTAATCATAACTAGGCACAGCTGGCTCATCAAGGTTTGGATAACTCCACATGCGGAAGTGATGTGTAGTAAGACGGATACTCTGTGTTTGGAGGGTGGCTTATTTTTATATGCTACCCAAAAGAAAAAATACAAGATAAAAAAAGTGTAACAAATGGGTTAAACAGTGTGTTAATCTGCTCCAAAGTTAACTACAAACACCAGCATGTCTATCTAACTAGCTCCCAAGGCCAGGGCACATTCACACTACAATATGTTGAGGGGTTATAGGTAAAAGAAAATATATTAAAACAAAGTTTGAAGGATATATATATATAGACAGCTTTCCCCCCTGTGACCCACGGTTACGGAAGCAGTTACGGAAAATGAATGAATGCATGAATATATTAACTCCAAATGTAGGTAATGAAGCCAATGCAATGAGCAATCACCACCAGGTTGTGAGAGTAATCATCAAAACAACCAGCTTATTTTCTTGTCCATTGTCTGCACACAGCCTGCAATAGCAACATGCATATACTGATCATTCTCCCCCAAACACTGTATCATATAAAACTACATAATCACTTTGTTCATTTTTGTTTTAGCCAATTAGCTACATCACTAGGAGCGTATTGTATCACATGCAATGCCATTCACAGGCCAGACGATGGTGTTTCCTCAAAGCCTGACCTGCCTGAAGAACGGCAGGCTAAGACATGTTGTGATTGCACTATGAAGCACCGCTGGTTCACAAGGGTAATTTCCTACTAGCTTGTTTGCCCATTCATTAATCTTTTTATTCACTCCAGTTATGTAAGACAGTGTTTCTTAACACAGTCCACCTGTCTTGCATGTTCGTGCTCTAATCCTGCACATGCGGTCCAAATATCTGTCATGACAATAAATTGGATATGGTGTGAAGGAGAGCAGGAGCGGAGTCTTGCAAGACTTGTGGCAGTTGAGGAGTTGGTTAAGTGATTTCATGGGACCAAGACAGACATTTCTATGGGTTTAAAGACCTGGAAATGTACAAGAACAACATCTTCAGTAAGCATGCAATACTGTGAAAATTACTGTAAAATCACTGTGAAATGACTAAAAATGCAGCGTTTCTGAACTGAAGTATCGCTATGAGAAAGCAATTATAGTTACAGAGCAACTCTGAGTTCCTCTGAATTTTGAAACTTTGAAGAGAGTGAGCTTCAGAAGCTAATAGGGCTTGTGGACACAAATACAGTGCAACAGAGCGGAACGGCCCTCGCTGTCTAAAAGAAATTGGGCAGATAAGTTGCAAGGATTTTGAAAACAACCACTCCCCAACTAAAACCCTTTTATACCCACTCAAATACCCCGGCTGCACCGCTGCACATCCCTCCCTTGTTACTTCATTTCATGCAACACTATCCAAGGTGTTGCTGGAGACAGGCGGACATCCGTGCACAAAGGTCCAATTTTGCGCACTCACTGTCCAGACTTCAGTGGCGTGATTATCAGCTCACTTCTTCCAGGGAATGACTGCAAGATGGGAACTGAAACACGCACTCACACACACATGCGGTACTCTTACTAGCACAGACAAAAAGGCATTAAGACACACACAGGTGGCTAATGCTCTGGGGCTCCTTCATTCAGCTGTATTCTTGAGTGGCAGACATCACACAGTTTGTGAATGCTTTCTCCTTCAGAGCCACTGGAGTGAAAAGTGTTTTCTCTCTCACCTTCTTTTCAGCCTCAACAAGACCTAAAAATGTTTAAGTGCTTAATCCCAATTAATCTGGAGTTTACAGAAATCCTTTATTACTCTGCTGAATTAGCTTAGTGGTCTTAATCCCTTGACAATGAGTGCAGGCGTCAGCATGCACCTACACATGCATGCACCACTTTATGCTTATACACACCTTGTTTTAAAAAGGCCAGTGTGAACAATGATTGTAATCTGATTAACAAATGGAGATGAAGTCATCCAATCCAAATAATGACAAGGAAGGCGGCAAGAATGATGTCATGCAAAATGAGATATATCTAAATTGACATCATAAGCACCTTTACTTTGGATACTGTTGCTCATGATTCTTAAAATGCATCTTTAATGTTGATTAATTATGTATGCAAAGCTTGAACTTTATTTTGGTTTTGACTCTAAAGGAATTTAAAGGTGTTGTATCTAACACTAGAAGCATCAACATCAATAGCTAACCACTAATTGCTATTTAAAGATATACTGCAATAATGGCATCCTGAGCAGAGTCACGTCCTTTGTGTGATTTGTAATCTGAGCTTCTGTGTTATTGTCATCAGCAAAAAACCATTGTTTCCTTATGTTTTTCCAACTGCCCTTACAAGGCGTTTTTGGAGCAGTCACGCCTGGCGTGATGCATCTCAGTGTAAGCCCTTAAACTGGTCTGCCTACATGTGCATGTGTGTATCCCACTGGCTAGCTTAAAGCCTTGACGTAACAAGGTAGTGTAGTAGCACCCATTCACAGTTAACACTGTTGCTGTTGTTTAGCATTTTTTGTGGAGTTAGCACTGTTAGCTGCTAGCCGCCAGCTGAGCCACGTTCTAAGAAAAAAGAACATTGTTTGTCATTAAATGACAACATTGCAAACTCCTCATGGTACACAATATGCATAAATAAATAAATTGTTTGATGATGATAGATTCAACTGCACTATAGGCGTTTTTTCATGTTTGACTCATAAGACCAAAATTTCCATTTAACAAACAATTTTCACAATCTTTCCATTAACATGAACAAGTAGGTTTAGTAGCTACTTGTTTAGTAAACAAGTGGGTTTAGTTGCTTAATTTAACAAAACTATACCCAGATCATTGCATTTACATCAATTAATCTATGTGACCTGCAAGAGACAGATGCCAAACTCTAATAATGATTACTAGTTTAAATTGGGGCAGCAGAGTGAAGGATATAGGCTACTGACTTTTAAACTACTTACCCTTTTGACCTTACACTTCCCATAATGCAACACAAAAGCATTTTCCAAGAGATACTGAATACCCATGTCTTTCCATAACCTCAGCTTGTAAGACAGCCTTTCCATTTTGAATTTGTAGTCTCTAAGCACGAGCAGAGATAACCTGATGACATCGTCAGAGCTCCTCCAAGGCTACAGAAGACATTATACAGCTACTTTAGCAGGCTTAATAGTACTCCCCATGACAAGGAGACTGATCTTGAAAGTATGAAATACAGACGGTACAGTGCTCCTTTAACCCTTGAGTTGGCAGATTAGAAAATGCTCATATTAGTAGTTTAATATGGGTCATTTGGGAAGGAAATGACAAACACATTGTCATTTATTTTATACTTAGCCTTATACTATCTCAATATATCACTGTTTCAGAGGGATGGTTCAGCTCTTTAGTAGTGGGGTTGTATGAGGTACTTATAGTCAGTGTATTATATGCAGTAGATATCAGTTGTCACGCCCCCAGTTTGAAGAAGCAAGTACAATTCTCTCGCCTTGGGCAACTTAAGCTGTTTATTGGCTCCCCAGTGGAAATAGGTTGTCTGAAAAAAAGGTAACGTGGTGAAATATTCTTAATTTAGCATACACTTAAAATTTATAGATTTTTTACGTGGGTAAAATATGTTTGATACTGGCCCCCATTCACAGTAGTGCATTGCTTAGCTTCCATGTCTGTGCACCTGCTGTTTCTCCAAATTGGGTGTGTGCTGATACACATCTCCTGTATGTAAAACACTGACTATGAATAGGTACCTCATACAATCATTTTAAAAAACCGGAACTATCCCTTTAAGTTACAAAAGCGAACACAGTTAACCCAGACTAAATGCAGTTGACTAAGTTTTTTAAATTATTGTTTTCATTTTAAAATACAAAAACAATTTCATTCAGGTAATGAGTCACAGATTACTGTACAATTAGAAAATAACCTCTGCAGCCCCAGAGGATGCACTCACATACACAAAAGCACACCCCTGCAGTATAATTTTCTGCTCTCAAATGATAATTAACAATTTTATGTCACAGCATATAATTGCAGACAAGGGGAATTAATCACATTATCTCAATTTCATAGAGGCTCACAAGTGTCCAAACAAAGACACGCTCGCTCATGCGACACAGCATGTATTCATGTGGGTTTGAGACATGGAAACTAACTTGTCCTCAATCTCTATCCGTAACCAGAGCACTTAGTCACTTGGCCTCATTTATTTAACCTTGTTTACTGTACAGTATTTGAATAATTGGGACTTTATGTTTCATGCTGTGGACAGTTTGACATTACCGGGGGCATTAAGGATGAATTGATGCTGTTGGGACGGCATTAATTTACACCCACCTACCTGCTCCACCCAGCCAACCTGTCCGCGTGTCGAAACCAGTGATCAATCTTGGTTTGGATACTTAATGATAAGAAGATCAGAGTGAGAAATGAAAAAAAAGCTAGATTATTGCATAATTATTTTAGCAACTAAAAAAAGACTTGTTAATGTTTACATCATCATGACACAAAGTTTCTTCTTCCAGGCACTTGACTTGTTGATGACCTTTAGGAGAAGCCAAAAAACCTCCTCAAATAACAAATGAGTCACACATCAGAGGGAGACAAAATGCTGCTGCACACATATACTCTTCATGTGCATACACGCCCATGCACTGGCTGCACCAGTGACGCAGGAATCCAACATTTTATTCCCTGCACTAAACAGGATTTGGTGTCATTTTGAAGTAAATCTCCTCAAGAGTGGCACATTGTTAAGATAAGGTCATATGGAGAGTGAGTTCAGCACCTCTCAGCTGGAGGAATTGCGTGTGTCCGCAGCGATTCGTCAGGATTTTAGAATATATTTAAACCCAGAAGTTGGAGTGCTAATCTATAATGTCCAGATGTCTCACACTGTGTAATCATGTGATTTATTATGATTTGCTTGGTTCGGATATTTGAATAAATTGCTGCCTGGAAAAGGACATTTTTTAAATTAAAGATCAAACATGCGCTTATACACCTCACTTATTACAGTATCAAAAGCTGTGCTCATTTTTTAGCACACAGAGTAAGTATGCCTGTAATGTGACATCCTCAGTGATTTCCCCCCTATGCTTTGTGTGTTTTACCGAATAAATGAAATGAACCAAATCACATCTGAGTCATAAAACAAAGGCCTGTAGGCTTCCTGGTGGCTCAGCTGGCAACCGCACGTGACATTATGAGTTTTAAGTCTAACAATTGCAACATTCACATGGTCAGTGCAAAAGTGGGACAAAATGCTGCAGATCTGCAAGCACAGTGCAGAAACATAAAAAATAGCTTAAATAACTTGTTTTCTACAATGTTCTATTTCAGAACTGGGATTAACAAGTGAATTGTGTTATTTTAGCCCGATATGACTGTACTTCTTAAGTCAACTAGATAATGAATAGATAATCACGCCTATGTAGGCACCGACAGCAACAAACAGAATCCATTCATATTTGCAGCACTCATTATCCCTGCAATCTGAGAAAATAACTGACATTTGTGGTAACACATTGCGGCGAAAAGGGTGTGCAAATTATGGATTTCATTCAGCAGACACTGAGCAGGCGGAGGCGTCTTTCCTTAATTATGGTTTAAAAGAGTGGAGGGGGCAATTTCAGTCAAGGTCAGCTTTTATTAATTGATTTTGGCTTTTGATTATTTAACACGCGGGTATTTATCATCAAGAGTTGCAGGGCAAAGTTTCAAGCAGCTGGTAATTTACAAATCCACTAACAAATCAGTGGTGGTGGAAATAAAAACAAATATACATTCAGGGTATTTACAATTTTGAAGTGCTTGCACTTTACTTGAGTACTTTAACCCTTTGACACATTGATTGACCTCAGTTTTCTTGTGCTGCTTTTAGGAGCCTTTGGAAAGCAGAAAACATCTGAAATCTGACAATATTGGTGTGATTTCTTTTAAAAACACAGGAAATAAGCAACAAACTGCAAAAAATGGTAAAAGCTAAAATGTAATGATCTGAAAATTAGGGTTATTAGATATTATCAAAAAAACATTATCAGGAAACTATATTTATATTTTTCTTAAATATATGTTTAAAATCATGTTGAAGAAAAAAAGAAAGAAAGGAAACAATTTTTAGGTAATTTTCATGTAACTTCACTAATTTCTTGCTATTTTGGGCCTTGTTTCTTGTTGTTGCTCATTGTCCTTCCCATGTTTTTGAAGGGAAATTTCCTCAGGTATCAAAGGGTTAATTTTGTGCTACTTTTGACTTTCTACTCTACTTCATTTCAGATAGACATATTGTTCTTTCTACTTCATTATATGGCAACTAGCTAATATTTATTTAGGGCCCATGGGGTAGTAAATAGGCTGAAAATGGGATTGTCCACAGGTTCCATTATAATGCAGCTGGGTAGTGTCTTTCATTAGACCTATCCTAATTACCTAATTGTTTCAATCTTCACACCTCCAGTTTGTTAATCTGATTTCCTGCTAAACATTTACATACGTCTTTGTGTCTCTGAGATCAGCTTGATGACATCATCTGTACAAATGTAGTATACTCCTTTAGTTTCATTCGTCTTTACTGTATGGTGCAACATCTAGGCTTAAATGACTGATTTAACATCCCACTTTATCTTGAACGTAACCCTGTTCAACACTTTAAGTAAGGCATTCAACCCCCGTCGGTCCTGCCTGTGCAGAATTTTGCTGTTTGTAGTGAAATTATCTATGTGCGTGCTGATGCAACATATACTGTATAGCCTTTTGCCGGAGGGCTGGTTTTCTGTCAATCTGTCAATCTGTAAAAAAAACTCTGCAAAAAAAAACTCGCCCTTAGCTCACCTGCTCGCTGCTGAACTGAAGTAGCAAAAACTAAATGTACATTGGAAATATCCTCGGTATAAAAAAAAGGTATAAAAATGCAAGCATTTTATGTCAAACAGTCACACAAAAAACCTCTGACCAAATTGAGTTGCCCTCTTGATATCAGTGTGATCAAGTAATGAAGCCTCACATCTCTGACAGCTGTGGAGCATTTTTTTAAGTAGGAATTATTTAGATTAAAGCAGTTCCTGTTTAAAATGTTCAAAACAGGGCAATTGCATAGGTCTTAGTGTTGCTGCTTGCAGCTTTGATGAAAACCTCTCTTCTAAACAACTTTGCACTCACTACTTTGGGTTCTGGGAGATACTCCTGCCAGAACATAGCTGCATTCACGACTAATGTTAGAGCGGTAGTTCCTAATCTTTTTCTTAAGGAATGTTATCATCGAGTAAACTGACAAACCCTGACGAAGTGACATATTTTATGGACATTCCATATTATATTCAATGCATAACAACAACAGTACAGAAAAACTGATGAATTGCACAATTAACTCTAATAGTGAATGCAAACACTGCAGGAATTTTGTGCAAAATAAGCTATTTGGATACATTTTTAGCTGATTATTTTCTGAGAACATTACATTAGAGGGGTGTTTTTCTCGATATTTTGCTGTCTACATTGTATAGAGTTCTTCCGTTTTCCACTCCGACATGTGGCCATTGTTTTATTGGCTACTATTGTTTTTTTTAACTGCATCGTTTTGTAATGCAGGATGAGACTGCAAGAGTGAATAAAGCTTGTGTTCAGGTCCTCACCCTTATCTTGTGAGAGTTTATATCCTGAATAATAATCTAAACCTTAAGAACAGCCACCATTTCGTTTAGGTTTATTCGCAGAGATGAAGTAAATGCTGAGATATAGATACAGTGTATATTTTAAGTTTTCTGACACTGTTTAATATCAAGAAGACCTGGCGAACCCTTGTCAAGCTTTGGCAATCAATAGGGGGGTCGGGAACCCCATGTTGGGAACCAGTATGCTAAACACGATGAAGTCTAAGCCCAGCTACTTCCAGGAGCAAAAGCATACATAACAAAAGTCGCATTGCTGATGATTGAAATGCATGACTTTGCTGTGATGTAACATCACTAAATCTCTCTTTGATCAACTTAAGTTGAAAAGCTGTATCAGGTGATGATAAATGTAATTTGAGTCCTTCTCATTATACTACACAGTGTAATGCACTCCTGATAAATATGTCCTGTAGAGCTCAAGAGTTGCCCTTGACACTGCACCGCTTTGGGTCCTCAGCAACACCCCCCACCCCAGTGTGAAGTCAATCAGATTAACGGTCGGCAGGAAAATCAAACATACAAAGAGTTAGATAAATCAAAGTATCTGAAAATAAACTGTTCATTTCTTTCCTGAAAACATCTCATTACATATTTTGGCATGGCTCCAACAAGGCACCGGCTGTGGTTACAATAATGATGTTACAAATTATGGCCATTGTTTGATGCAGTGGGTGTGCACAAATGACAATGGCTTTTTTTCCGGGTTTATTTTAACTTCTGACTGTTGTGATTTGTGATACTGGGCTGTTAAAGAATTGACTTCACTTGATCTGGGACAACAGACCAAAACTAGTCTTCTTTGTCTAGCTCCTTTGTTCCTCCCTGCTGATCGATGGGTATTGTCCCCGCAAAGAAAACTCTTAAATGATATAAAAACATCTGGCATCCTTGCAGAATTTGCTGTACACAATACAAATGGCTCTCTTGTTGCACAGAGGAACATGCACTACTAGTTGCAATTACAGAAATATTTAGAGCAATAAAAATATTATTTATAGCTCTCATTATAGGAATTGGGTGTTGAATATAGGGATATCAGCAGTTCATGCCAGCTAGGGCTCTGGCCCAAAGATATATTGTGGTCTGTTAAATGAAACCTTCAACACCTGCCAGGCTACGCAGAGCAGGTGAGGAGACAGAGGTTCAGAAGTGGGAGCTGCCTATTGAGCATCCTGGAGGTGCCGTGGCCCTAATTCAATGTGATGTGTGTTCAGTGTGACCATCTGTGATGGGTGGTACACACTCAACTGCCTTTACGGGCTTCAAAGTCATTGAGAAGAGCACAGATACTCCAAGCAGTACTCTGATGATGTAGGTAGCTGTGTCAGAACCACTTTTTTGTTGTTGTTTGTTTGTTTCTGTCATTTAAGTTAGATGGTCATGAAAAGCAAGTTATAGTACAGTGAGCTGTCGATCCAGTGAGACCTTATGCACAGTGACATGATGAACGGGGGTCTGACCCGGCGCTCCCCTTTGTGTTAAGTCAAACCCATCACATAACAGGGATTAAACCCAGTTTACTGCTTTAGCAACTGTCATGTTGTTTACAGATGAGGCTTTCACTGCACTCTTCTCTTAATCCCCTCTCTTCTGCTCCGCTCTTGAAAACGCATGCACAGCATTGTCAGGCTCTCACAATAACAGTTGCCCCACTTTCACTTTGATGTTAAAAGGGCAGGATCCCTGCGCTTCACGTCTTGTAACCTAAGAGATTCGGGTGCAGTGAAGTCGTGCGTCTGGGCTTTAATAAGTCATCAATGATGTTTATGACTTATAAAAGCTCTCTCTGGGCCCAATCTGAAAAAAACAGTCTGCGCTTGTGTATAAATCTTATTGTGGAGCCACTTGAAGGGAATAGAGAAGGTGATTTTTGACTGAGTTCAGTTTACAGCTTGACCTAGAGGCACTTTGAGGGAACATCCACATGTGTTGCATTAGTATATAGATTGTTTTTATTTTACTAGGTGCAGTGAAGTAATGTAAGTTTTGAAGACGAGAGCAATCATCAACAGTGCCAGATCAAGCACATTCAGCGCCCAGGGCACGCCTCCTTAAGTGCCCCCACCCCCCAACCCGTATAACAAAAAATTAATTAATTAATTATATTAAATTACATTAAAATGCAATTTGCATAAAAATGCAAATATCATCTTGTTTATGCACCTTTTAATGGCTTTTGCTTTTTCATTTTTTCTTGGTCTAATGCTCTCCACATATATTCCACCACTATCTTAGATTAGTTAACACTAGCCACCATAGCCAGTATTCTTACCAGACCAAGAAAGACTGAATCTGCATATTCACTGAGTCTGTTGAACTGAAAAAAGGGTTTATTTTACTGCTCATCATTTCTAACTCTCAGTTGTTTTCAGTGTCTCAAATGTTATCAGCCAAAACAACAAAAATTCCATCAAGATTTAATAATTTATTGCTATAGATGAGCCACTGGGACTGTTTTGGAACATGATTTGGATGACAAATATTACCCTTCTTGACCTTGCCTGACTTCCATATACAGGTACCACAGAGAGAGATGCAAATTTGGGCAAATAAATGACACAAGCACACACAAAGACACAAGCATGCAATCATTCAGACTGATTTTAATTGCCTTCGAGTGTTTTACACTGAATTCTAACTGAATCAGCTCTGAGACAAACTCAGGAGAAATGTTCAGCATCCCCGCTCTGAAGTAAGACTAATTATTCAAATTTCTGAAATGTAGTTTAGTGAAAGCTAATTATCATGAGTTGGAGTTTTTCCCTTTCATTTTTATCACATCACTGATGGCGTGCCTCAGTGTTCAGAAAAGCACAGCAGAGCTCTTTCTCCATCTTGTGGCGCCGTAGTGTCATTACACCCTGAGTCCAAGTTTAAATGCCAGCCTCAAAAAATGTTCAGCTATTTCATGCATCATTAACATGCATCAACTGCTGACAATAATGAGGATAATTGGATTTTAAATGAATGCAGTTCATAATTTGTTCCAGAGATTGATGGGGATTATTGATGTGTGCACCCTCCCACCCGCCCGGCATTCATTTACACTCATGTCTCATCACTGTTTCCCTGTCTCTGTCCTTAAATCATCCTGGCACAGGTGTGTGTTTAGAGGTGAGGAGTCTTTTATGTTTAGTTTGCAAAGGTAACTTTTTCAAAAGTTTATGCTGGGCTGGTACAGGTCACCTGCTCCATCAGTGCTAGTGGAAACAGGTGTGCAAACTACTGCACAGTTTATTACATTACATTATATTAAAGTGTGTGGACTTGAAGGAAAAGTGGAGATACATCTTTAATCGGTGTTTTGTTCATTATTCTGTCTTATTAGAATGATTTGCTCAAATTAGCTCCCCATATGGTAACCTGAGCAGGTAGTTGAGAAGGTAAAAGGCCTTTCACTTGTCCATATAGAAGAGTTAATGGCAGCTTGCTTTTCGGCTGAGGGTTTTGTCTGTTTTGTCTGTATTTCCCACCTCAGTTTTATGTTGATTTGTGGAACTCACTCAGTTGTCATTGTACAACAAGGGGTTGCACAATGAATGTTACTTTGCTACGTCAGTTCAGTTTTCAAGAAGAAAATATAGGAGTTGTATCTTTCTGAAAATCCTCAATACATTGCATTTTTACATTTCATGTGTATGACATCAGCATTTTTTAAGTGACGCAGTATATAAGCTGTATGAGCTATGTGAACCCACCAAACATGGGTGTTTTTTGGTGACCCCCTGTTTTGTTTTCACCTGGGATAGTGCGACAGAAAGCTTTTTATTTTTTTTTATTTTTTTTCAAGCTCCATTACCAGAGAGCATTATACCACAGTGACAAGATATTTTAGGCGAAATCTTGACCAAGTAGTATTTGTGTCTTAACCTAACTACCAATTGAACTTGTTGAAATGTTAAGGTTCTACAAAAATGTAACATAATAATACATACATTTAAGTTGTAGCCCCTTTATTCTACACACAATGAGAATATGTAAACAGGTATTTAAACAAGAATTGAGAAATATTATAAAGTTGCAGTTACCTTCTGGCACATTAAATTAAATTGTGGAGGGATCACATTTGTTTGATTACAGTGGCTGTTTGTTTTGTGTTGGATGTATACAGAGCAATAAGGGGAAAAAAATCCCATCCTCCATTTCTCTCTCTCAATTGTGTATTTTTCAGAATTATGTGTTTGTAAAATATCTAAGCGTTTATCACTGGTGTTAGTACACTTGTAATGCCCCCAAACTCACCAGCAGGGGTCACCAGAAATCACAGATTACTGAAGGACTTTAAATGTCACATGCAGTCAATCTAAAGGGTTAGATGTTCCCATTCATCTAAACTATGTGAGGGCTATTTGTAATATCTTTGAGATTGTTTACATAATGGGGAAATAAATTAAAACAAATGCAGGTAGAAAAAAAAAACAGATTTTTGACATCAGGTCTTACTATTGCCCATATTTCATGTGGCCATGTTTCTGCCTACTTTGCTTACCTTTTGTCCTGCTGTTCCACCCAGACTGTTTTTTTTTTTAACATTTTGCAGATTGCAGGTTAATTGCTTGCTGCTGTGTTCACCTGAGGACACAGATCTGCTTTATTCAGTGTTTTTCACAGACTCACCACCTGTGTGCATCCCACAGAGCTGCTACCCCTTACATAGAGAGCCCCATCCATCTAAATAATTACTGGAATTAGTTTCACTGTGTTGCATAGCTCCACTACTCATGTCACTCTGCTATCACTGCTGCAACTGACCGTAATTACAGTAGAAAACAATTACACTGCAGCACTTTAACTCTCAGTGGCATTCACTAAACCGAGCAGGCAGTCGCAGCTGTCAGAGCATCAGCAGGCACCCTACTGTACAGGCATTTTATGTTGTCAAAATTATTGACATAAAAAAAGCCTAACACCAAAGAAATGTGTGCTTTTTTTGAATCTCTTTATCTGTCCTGCTGCTGTTTCCAAGTCGACAAATAGTTCCTTTTGGTTCTGACCTTGCTGTGATCGTGTACTTCATGACAGGTGCAGCAATGCCCACCTCAGAGCTGCTATTCAAATGCACTGCGTGGTGTGCTTGAGTTGAAACCCACACGCATCCTTGAGGTGAAAGCAAATTGCAAACACTTTTTGTGTTTTTGAAAGTCTTCTATGTGTCTTCTACTTTTTCATTTCTTCTCCAAAGGGATTACAAGTTGATGCATACTTCTCCCACACATCGTTTAACACTTGAAGAACGATAGAAAGAAGTGCTCTCTTTTTTGTGTGTTGGCTAACCCTCCCCATCGCATTCCTCTTTGATGAGAGCTCAACACCCATGCCTCTGCTGAAGGATTTTTTTTGGTGAAATAGAAGAAAGGACGACATGTATATTCTTCCTGATAATGTTTGATGCTGTGGTTTGACAATTAGATAATGGAGTGTTTGAACTTAATGAGGTCAAAGAAAACTTAAAGCTGCTGCACTATTGTTTGTATAGGTTCACATTTGATAAGCAGCTCAGACAGGTACTCAGGAGAAAGGTCATAAAGTGCCTTGATAGACAAAAGATCCAAATTTTGCAGTCAACTCTGAGACAAACCATAACCCATTGTAGTTACCTTAAAAAATGTATGATGTGATGAGATCACACCAAAAAAGACATAAGACTCCCTCATAGGGACACAAAATTACCTGATTTAGACACAAAAAGACTAACAAGGGACACAACATGACCACAAATGACACAAAATTGCATCAGAAAGCCACAAAATGACCTCAAAAAGATACAAAACTAAAAAAAAGGAATAAAATTGCCTCAAATTGACATGAAACAACCACAAGGAGACAGAAAAAATACAATGAGTTATAAAATGACCAAAAAAGATGCAAGACTCCTTCAGAGGGACACAAAATTACATCAATGAGACACAAAAAGTCTACAAAGAGATATAAACCAACCACAGGGACACAAAAATGACGAACAAGACACACAAAATGAGCACAAATGACACAAAAACGACTTCTCAGAGACACAGAGTAAAATCAGAGACACAACATGACCACAAAGAGACACAAAATAACCAAGAAAAAAAACAAAAAACACAAACAAACAACCAAAAGAAACTTACAATTACCCAAAACACAAAATGAGCTCAAATGGATGCAAAATCACCACAAAGAGACACAAAACAACCACAAGTAGAGACAAAATGACAAATACTGATACAGTGTATACATAATGTCAGGGCGGCCTTCTGACATGCGTGAAACAGTGTTTCCCTCAGGGCCAAAGAGGTGAGCATGACATAAGATAAAATTTAATATGAACTACATACTGTCACTTGAAAAAAAATGGTCCAGAGTGAGTTTGAATATATTTTTGTCCCTATATGTATTTTGTCCCTATACAAACCCCCGAAAGGTTGTTTTATTTTATTTTATATTATTTTCCATTTTATTTTATTTTTTTCTAGTGTGCTTATATTGCAGCTAATGGCTTTTGCTTATTATTTGAAGGGGAAGTGCCACACAGTGTTTTTTGCTCAATTTTCAGCCATTGATTGTGTACATTTGCTGGATTACAGTGGTTTTTTTTGATTTATGTTGAAGGTATATACAGCAATTAGGAAAAAAAAATCTCCTCCATCTCTCTCTCTCTCTCTCTCTTTCTCTCTCTCTGGCCTTCACACAAACGCACCCCTGCCACAGATGTTTAGCAGCTCTTTGAATCTTTGAATCAAAACCATCTAAAGGTAGAAATTATATTCACAAAACCTTTTTATATTCTTATATTTTTCAGAATTTTAAATTGTTTAAATTGTGAAATATCTTATCTAGTATGTGATAAAATGCCTTCATCAGCGGTGTCAGTAGACTTTTAATGCCCCCCAACTCACCAGCAGAGGTCGCCAAAGATCACAGATTGTCTCATGTGCCCAATATAAAGGGTTCACAGGTGAGAAATAAAGGTTATCTGCATGTACCACTGATAAAAAAGCACCTTACTTTATATGTGTTTTTTAGAAGATAAAAGCTAGTTTGTTCCAGCTTTTTTGACATAAAGACACAAAACTAACAAAAGTAGGGAAAAATGCCTCTAATTAACACGAAACAACCACAAGGAGACAGAAAAAACACAAGGCACAAAACGACCACAAAAAAAACATGCAAGACTCAAAGTGACACAAAATTACCTCATTAAGACACAAAAAGACTACAAAGAGATACAAAAAAAACCACAAGGACACAAAATGATGAACAAGAGAAACACAATGACTGAAAATTACACAAAAAAAGACCTCTTAGAGACACAAAATGAACTCAAAGAGACACTGAATGACCACAAAGAGGCACGAAACAACTATAAAGAGACAAAAAATGACCAAATTGACAAAAAAAAATGTCAGACAAAATTATCACTGATAAAAAACACCTTACTTTCCATCAGACAGATAAACATTAGTTGGTCAAAGTTGGATATTTTGACATTATTTTAATGATATAGTACATAAAGTCAAGGCAGTCTTCTGAAATGCGTGAAACAGCTCCTCCCACTGGTTAGTAGCGGTTCATACATGTGACGCAGTCTGCGCTGTCAATGGGTCTGTCACGCGCATCAATATGTCACGTCACGTCACGTCACGTCACTCGGGGCGTGCCATCATTACTACTTCGCTGCTCTCACCGAAGTGGACAGAAAGAAAGAAGCATAACCTTGTCATACTTTTTATTTAAAAGTTGAAGAGTTGAAGCTGTCCTCAAGCCGCTTCGATACCGCAGCTGGACGCGTCTTCGGTAAGTTAAACAAACTTTAAAGCGCATTGTTTGACGTCGCGCACCAACTGCAGAAAATTGTCAACACACCTGGATTTTGATTAACTAGCTCGCGCGTGTTAACAGTTGTCAATGCGAACCTTCGGTTGAAAGACTGGCGAGCAAACTTGAGAGGACATTTACTCGCAACAAATCAACAAATTAAGCGTTATAGCAACAAATGCGGCTGGACATGAATTGTTTGTCCTGTGAACTTCGTCAGCCTGACAGAAAGCAGAGAGGAGTCTGCTGTTTTCTCCTGTTGTGGCTAACTGTGGCCGTCAGTTGTGTGTCATATTCTGTCAATGGTGCCCTGTAACTAAATACATTTACTCAAGTACTGTGTCGAAGTACGTATTTAAGGTACTTTTACTTGAGTCTGTTGTTTTTCTTATGCCACTTTAAACTTCTACTCCACTATATTCCAGAGGGAAACATGGGACTTTTTTACTTTATTTTTTTGAAAGCTGTAGTTACTAGTTACTCTACACATTAAAATTGCACATAAAGCACAAAAGAAGAATCTGTTGTTTTGTCATAAAACTTCAACTTTCCAACAGTTACCTTAAAAGTACAGCCAAAAAAAAAAAGGGAGTCAGTTAATCATGTGGGCAATTTTTTAATTCATGAATTTATCAATTTATTAAAATAATTGAACGTGTGTTGTTGTTGTTGTTATTGTTATATTTCTCTGGATTGTGTACTTTAACTTTTAATACTTTAAGTGCATTTTCCTCATTAAATTTACTGTTACTTAAGTAACATTTTCAATGGAGGACCTGTACTTGTTCTGGATTATTTTTACTGTGTGTTTTTAGTAGTTTTATGGAAGTACAGGATCTGATTACTTTTTTCAATACTGTAAATTCTCTACTGTATCTTTTTGTTTGTGTTCTGTGCTGTACATCTTGAATGGACACTGATGCTGTCTAGTCAGGAAGAGCTTTTAAATTGGTTGGTTGAGTCACCTGTGCACTTAAAATGTTTTTTTTTTTTTTTTTTTTTCTGTGTAGAAGGTCTGCTATCTCGCTGTCAAAATTCCCTGAGTCATGTTTTGTTTCAGGCTGTGCTAAATTATTTGTAGCTTTAATATCTAACTTTAATAATGTGCTCTGTGCCAAGCTTTTATATAAGATTGTAAGTCATGCATGTATTAATTACTTTATGACATGAACATCGACGTTAGGGACTGTTCCTTATTTATGAGAGGGGAGGGAATGGTGCAAAACAGGGGGGCGGGGCGGCAATTCAAGTAATTTTAAAGCACTGGGGAGGGAGTTATGTTTTTGATTTGGGTTAGGGGAGGGACACTCAACTTTATTTGTTTTTAATATCCTCAAAACCTCCAAGGCTGCAAGTGGGTTTGAAAGGCATTCATGGGAGGTGGGGGGTCATACATTTTCCCCATGTCACTCAGGGAGGCTCAAGGAAAAGTTTTTTTTAGCTCCAGTGAGGGTCACAATATAAAAAAAACCCAAACAAAAATGAAACAGAAAAAGCAAAGTTGAACCCTAACCACCCCTCTTTTGACTTTGTACACATTGGCACATTGCACTACTTTATTTCTTGAAATGACTTGTCTGATTTGGCCTCTGAACCACTCCACAGCTAAAATGAGTCCTAAATGTAAGATTTAATTGAACAGCTGGTGCCTGTTGTTCTCCTGTAAATAAAATCTGCAACTTTGACACAAATTTTTCGTAAGGTTGTCACGTCATGTCATGATACAAAATCTTATCAGTATTTCCCCTACTCATTTCTGGTGACATCAGATACACTCTGCATTTCAATAGACGGATATTTTGAAAACATCCTTAGTAAAAGCTGTACATCTTTCACTTTTTGTATGTATGTAAATGTAATATAACATCTCAAATTTATTTTAAAAACTTTTTAAACATAAATTTTGTATTTTATCAACATTAATATGATGGACTGAAATGTGCCTTGCACTTCGTTCTTTCCTCTAAGGCTTTTCGAAAGAGGCTGGGCCATGCTCTTTGACCCCATGGGAGCTTGGGGTGTGACACATGTGCAGTGTACCTGGAGCTGTGATGATGGAGGGCACTGGAGATAAAGGTATGATGTGTACTCAGGTGCTCTTTGGTCACCTCCTTCAATGTGCTTTGCCTGACAAAACTTTTGGGTGCTATGACACGGATGGTGGCCGAAATAAAACATTTGCATAAAGGAAGCATTTGTTAATGACCTTCTATAACACACTTTTTGTTTTTTGTAATAGTGCACCAGCTGCTGAGCCAATCAGCACTTGCAGATGACATTACGCTGCGCATGTGATGTTTCCGAATATGTGAAGTGATTTGAGACTGTGACTTCTCCTCTTTTGACCCTTCTTGTCAGCTATGCTTGTTAAAAAATTGGGCGCGTCTCTACCACAGTCCACTTTAGATTATGTGGAGCACTGTGATTGCCTTATCGACATCCTGTCAAATCAGTTTGTGCATTTGGGTGGAGTCAGATGACAGTAATCATAGATCTAGACATCCTAAAAAAGTTTTGTCAATTGGAATGGACAGGGGATCTGAGCGGGTTAACTGAACGCACCTGGAGATTCAATTAAGTAGCTAATGTTTGTTAACAGGGTTGCCAAGACTGCTAAGACTAGCTGGCAAGCTAGCAGCGCTGGAGAGGACATGAGGATTTTTGTCAACAACAAAGTGACCTTCACAGGAACAAGTGCAGCGGGACATTACATCATGGAAACTTCACCTTCTTGACAGAAAGGAAAGAGGACATCTAAAACGTGAGTCAGAAACACCTTCTTTCTCCCTTTTCTGTTTCTCTGAGACTGCCAGTTGTGTTGTTGTTGGTGCGATGTCATATTCTGTGCTGTGTCTCGATTGCATGGACACCGATGCTACTGCCCATACACACAAACAGGAAGAAAGCCCACCGAAGCTATTTAACTGGTTTTTCAGTCACCTATTGACTGATGTGTTGTTGGACCCTGTGCAAAGGGTCTGCAAGCTGAAAATTCCACTGTTTTCTTCACTTGTGGCTTACTTTCTGTGGCTGTCAGTTGTGCTGTTGTTGATGCAGTGTTATATTCTGTACTGTATCTTGTTTGCATGGAAGAAAGCCCACCGAGGCTTGGTCGTGAAGTCACCCGTTGACTGTACATGAGGTGTTTTTTTTGGAGCTTTTGTAGTAGGTCTGGTAAGTTTCTGTTAGAATTCCCTGAGTCTTGTTTTCATATATGTATATATATATATATATATATATATATATATATATATATGAGGTGACCTTCCATTGACCATAAATATGCCTTTACATTTAAAAAAAAGTTTTTACAGTTAGTTAAGATATGTAAGCCAATGCAATTATCAAACAGCACAGTATATAGTGTTATCACCAAAACAAAGCAAGTTTCTAAAAAAACAACACATTCTGTTCTTGTTTTTACAGTTTCTGAACAAGATAACTGGTTTGTTTTTTTTATTGGGAGGGGTTAAGTTGTGTCCTTTTCCTAAGCTAAGATAAAATAAAATACAAAAACATAAGTCATTCCCCACTGCTTAAAAAAAATCTCTAACATGCCTCCCCCGATTTGCACCACCCCCTCTCCCTTTATAAATGACAAACTGTCCCTAAGTCTCAGTTACCGAATAGCCCCTGTGATTTTTTTTAAAAATGGTCGAGGACTGCTACTTGTTGTCTTGTATATCAGATCTGCAACTTTTACCCCAATCTTGCAGTAAATTTCCACACCATGCCTTCATGATACATGTTGTAAAAAAATGAAGCAATTGAAGGCGAAAGGATGCTCTGTAGATGCTCTTCTAACCTCCTCACCACTATGTGAAATGATTTCCCCTCATGGCAGGACTATTTCTGTCCTATATATCAAACTTCCAATTTTTGATTCACTATCTAGAACAGGACTATAAAGTGTGCTTGTAGTTATATGCTTGCATGTGAGTTGTAAAAGAGATTGAGACAGATGGGAGCTTAATGCAAGTAAAGTTCTCTTAGATCTGAGCTCTCTTGCCCACTCCAGCATGTGGGAGGAATGGGAAGCAAGGAACAGATTGATAATGACTTGTAAGGGAATCATGAGTGCTCCTGCACACCATGCAGGCAGATTTTCCTCAGCTGGAGGAGGTCGGTTTTAGCCAGTAAGAAATTTAAAAAAGGTTATGGGTATTAAGGGAGAGAATAGTGCTTACAATAAGAACTGGTCATAAATAAATTTGAAATGGCTATGAGTGTCAAAACAGCTCAGGATTCATTTGGCTTAAGAGGCAAATTAAATCTAATTTCCACCATCACAGCACCTCAGTTGGTTGAAATTGATCCTCTCTGCACTGTTAACAAACTGTATTTTCTTGATATTACTCTTGCTAACCCGCTGTTCATGAACAAGTCAGTAAGCTGTGTATTTACCCTTTAAATATTTGATTGAAAAACATGTAAAGTGAAGAGTGCAAGTAACTGATCCACCTTACTCTCAGACGTGATCACTTTGTCTAAAATAGATTTGTAAAACTAAAATTGAAAAATTATATAAGGCCTATATTTTCTTCCCAAATAAAAATGGCCAATATGGGCAGCAAGGACAGTTTATATAGTATTTTTAATATGTAATGCCTTTTCTCTCACTTTGTATTTATTCTATTTTTGAAAAAAAATAATCATGCTGATACCAACATGCTGTTTTCATCAAATAATGTTTCAGAACTTGCGAATAATTCAAAATAAGAACATTTTTTGCAAGCTTCTGGTCTTCCTAATATAGTCATGGAGTGAGAGCCCAATGCTTTTTACGTAATACGTTTATTACAAGACAAGTCAGGTGAAATCACTGCCAGGGACAGCCCAGATGCCTCAGTGTGATTAAACTGAAAGGCTCATACAGCCATATGGTAAACTCATTGTCTTCTCATCTTGCTTTCTCGTGTAATATATATTTTGTATTTAATTAAATTTCTGCCTCCATCTGCACCACCAACTACTGCAAAATAACCCATAAACAAAAAACTTTAATTTGTAGAAACTGTAATATTGCATAACTATATCATGCCTGTCTAAATTTATTTTCTGTTTCTCCATGTGCTCTCCTGTCTTTCTGCCTTGCTGAACTGCCTTTGTTACTTTGACCAAGCCCGAGATGTAACATTTCAATCTCAGATTGGCACTCACATCATAGTGAGAGTTGGATGCTCATTCACAGAGAACAGTTCTGTATATGCTGTGTTTGAAACTTCAAGAGAATGTACTAAAATAGTTTATTTAAACATTCAAAATCAACACATCTAGAGTTACATGTTTTTCACTGGACCGGAAGGAGATGAAAATGTGTTTTCTGGAGGGTTTAGGTAACCTAAAGCTGTTAGACAAATGCGGGGGAGTCAAAACTGGGATATGAGATGACTTGCCCATTGATTTTTTCTTATGCAGTTTTATGGCCAGTTGGATGGAGCTGCACCTATTGATTATTTTTGTAATCTAACGATTATTTTTTTCAATTAGTGGACTGATGAAACTATCAATTTATTGATTATTCTGAAGATAATTTTCTTATTAGCTGAATTATATTACAGTTTATTCACCCCCAAATAAGTAAATAATTAAATAATTGTATTCAATTATCTGCTCTTTAAAACATGATGTTAGCAGCATATTTTAAAATTTGTCTAATTTGTATGTTACTGCTGTGTTATAGCAGTAGTTATGATGTTTATGATGACAGAATATCATTATTATTATTATTATTATTATTATTATTAATAATGATAATAATAATATTATAGTAGCAGTAGGCCCTTTTTGTCAGATGCCTAATCAGAATATTACTGAATGTCTCAAAAGCAATGCTGTGACACGTAGATTACTTTAATCACTGTATATCACATCAGGCCTTTCCCTGCACTTGAAAATCACTCTTTTCTGAAGTACTCTACTTGAAATTTGAAATAGTTGTGACATGGATTTATTTCATCAGTGGAGTAATATACAGTTAAGATAATCACTGGCAAATGTATTTTTGCATCGGTGTGGGGCATGGAAAATAACTGAAACCATTTACAAAATGTAACACCTCTGTGCAATGTTAGTTCAAGCCGGTGTTTCACTCATGCATGCCCGTTAAAGTACACAGAAAATATAAAATGGCCAAATAACAATGTCAGGTTACGCATAGGGTAACATTAGCTGGGTGCAGAAACTTTGAGACTACTATGAACAGAAACTTGATACACATATTGAAAATCCTATATATCATGCTCGGGTGTTGAAATAGAAAACAGGAAGTGCTGTCTTACTGCCGTCTTGACAAAGCGCTCCATTTTGCTTTCACATTTAGTGTCCATGCATTGCAGTTGTACACCTGTGGTAAGTCATCCATGCTTGGACTGGTTGCAGCTTACACTATTGCGTCACACTGATGTAAGTTTTTCAAAATCAATGAAAGTCGATGCCCTGAATGGCAGCATGGCAGCCAATTTTAAAAGTTAATGTTGAGCTCTGCCATGAGTGTGTTAACATCTAAAAAAAAAACCAAACATTTTGTTTGGATGTTGCCAACTTATACCAGAACAGAGCCATATTTTAAGATTGAATAGGAGAACAGATTACATGTTTATGTTTTTGTTCAGAGTGCTGTTTTGTTTGCAAGTCCTACATCTTAGAAATACATGTATCATCTGAAGACAGCCTTTTTCTGATGCATGGATACAACAGGGTGCATTAAATTAGCATGGAATTGCAGTTTAGAAAAGTTTTGCCCACAGCTAGAGTAGACATCTATGGGAGAAAAATCTTTGAAAGTATCAAGTCTCTTTTTGTGTTCTGGGACTATATAAAGTAACTCAGAATCGACACAATTAAGAGGAACAGTTTTTCCAAGATGGACATATAACAGAAAGAAAAACTTTTTGGAGAGACAGACCTTAGAAGTTCTTCAGAAAGATGGATTTAAAAAGCAGAATCCTTGTAGAGAGAGAAGTGGAGAAAAAAGCAGTCTCTTTGGGGGACGGACCAATCTGAAAACGATTTCTGCTGAAAGAGACAGTTAGGAGAAAGAGCAAGGCCATTGTTGGGATGGAGGGGACTTAAAGTATGTTGTAAAGTCGGAGACTGTGCCTGTGTGTGGTCGTCTGCACACAGTTAGCAGGACTCCTCCTGACCAACCCCTGCATGGATTGACACAGCTTTTGTGTGGCAGAGAAGCATTGTGGGAGTGTGGACAACTTGGGACTCCGATCACGTTCTTGGAGCCACTACAGAGGCATCTGACTGACTGCCAGACACACACACAGACACAGATAGCTTAGTCCTGACTTGTGTTGGATGTTGGATTGGCACTGCCATTGTGTGGCAGTGAAATGATCTGGGACTGCAGACTTGGAATGCAGCTCACACATGCAACATAACACACAAATCCAGAGCAGAGGAGATGATGGCATGTGTGTATATACAGCTGGCATACAGAAAATGAACAGCATTAGTTAGAGAGGAATTAAGAGGCGGCGGCTGAAGCATAGGGAACCATTACAGCAGACTCCCAAAACAAGTCTTCCAAGAAATTATACCCAGGTCTCTGTTATTTCTCCATCAATCTGAGCTAGCTGTCTGGAACACACTCTATAGGCTGTGTGCTTTGTGTTTTTACTCACAGCTCCTTGCACTACAGGAGTGTGTAATGTATGTGTTTTTGCATTGGCTAATCATGTGGTTTATCATAATAAAATTAAATTTGATCTTTTTTAATTAGATCTTATTATATTTTCTGTCTTTTTTTATGTTAAGCTATGACGTGGTTTGCAGAATAAGTATCACTGAGCTATAATGTAACAGAAAGTATAGAAGGGGAAGAAAACAAAATGCGTCAGTCTACAGTATTAATGCATGCCATGCCTTTCTGGGCCTGTGGATTATCTGTCTTATTGTTATGAATAACTTGTCCCCAAAAAGACAACATGACATCATGTCCAGATATTAGCAGCACAGCTGTGGAGTCAATGGACTGTGGAGTTTACAATCTGTGACGGAAGATATAAGAAAAAAGGTTATTGAGAGTACAAAAGACCAAAATGCAATGCATCAAGACTATATGGGCATATTCAGTATTTGTGGCTCTTTTAAGGTGCAACAGTCATATGTATTACAGCAAGGTTTTGTGCAGGTTAAAAGGCTTAGCACATAGGAAAATTGCACTTTTGGTCTCATGCAGTATGTATTTGAAGGTCTTCCTGTTCAGAGGAACAGAGAATGGGAGGAGGGAAAGGGAAATATAAATCGCTGGCTGCTGCATCTGACTTATCACTGGTGATTATGGATGCACAATGTTTTTTTCAGCCGATACAGATAACAGATAATTACCTGCTTCTCATGGCTGATACTGACATTTTTGTATCTTAAAAAGAAGTTTGTAAACTTAATTTTATTTGCACCTGAGGATAAGAAAGATGAACATGATCCAGACTTGGTTTCCAGTTAATGATACAAATTAAGGGCTAACTGTTGCATCATGCAGTTAGCAAAACCTATTGGTTATTAATGAGTTTGATGAAAGAGTTGAGCCATTTGGTATGAGTTTGTCTGAACTATTTAAATGCTCGCTGTTGGATGTGAACCTCTGCTGCTGTATAAGCCTGTGCAAATGCTCCACAGACGGCCCCTCAGCACTGTGTCTACCTTGTTTAATGGCAGCTGGAAGTTTGCTGATTTGGTGGGGAGTCGGGCGGTCGGGGATCAGTCCCTCGGCACAGTTTTCCTCTGAAACTATAAAAGACGTCCACACTGACACGAGACATGTTTAGCTCTCTAGTCAGTGTGCTGTGCTTGTTCTTCTACTTCTTCTCTGTGTTTTGTTGGTGGCTCGCAAACCAAGTTTAAAGGTGTATCGCCACCAGTGTTGGAGTGTATAGATGTTGCCCTTGTTAAATCAACGAAAGCAGTCTTACTTGGTATTATTGAAGCTAATTATCTGCTATAATATCATTTTCGGAATAATGCATTAGAATAAAAATTTGCCATTATCGGCCAAAGATTTAGCCCAGTATGGTAACTGCACTTTGTTGAAAAGATAACCCTTGACAAAAGGAAAATAACATTTGTTCTGTAATGCACAGCTACAAAAACACAAAAGTTGCGAAGATAAAAAGTTAGCCTTCAAGGTTTTGTTCATTGTACCATCTTCCATCCTTTTCTCGTACCATTTTCACCCTCTCCCTTCAGTCATTGCTGATGAAAGCTTCTCCATCACTTGAATCATGGCTGAGTTCATGCCAATTTCTCTGTCTGAGCAATTTGAGCACATAACCAAACAGATCATCTTGCATATAACACAGATGCTTCATCTCATAGGGACTCGGCCCGTTTTTCTTTCAGGAATAAGCTATCTGTTTTGATGGAACCCCCCCAGTCTCTAATAAACACATTTAGCCAACAGTTCACCTCCGTTCTCTCTCCTGGGACAAAAAAAAAAAAAAAGCCCTTATGGGAAATGTATGAAATCACAACCTGCAATTGCAAGTAGATGAGGCAGGTTGTAGAAAAACTGGCACAGCACAAACTGTATTACAACGCCTCATCATGAAACACCTCCAGGGAACCACTGATGATGGATACTGTGTATTACAGTGTTAGTGCAGGGGTTGACTTTTTCTTTAAGGGTCAGTATGTTGGAATGTTTTCTAATACAATTACATTTAATGTTTTGGGTGCAATATTACATACTGGAACCGCTGCTATTATGCTGGGTAACTTCAATAACAAGGGATGGTTGGTAGCCCCTGTGTAGTGTTAGTGATCATGCTTATTATTCTTTACTATCATGAGCCTTTATTTTGAAACATATCGGTAGAGCTGACATTAAGCATTGGGATTTTTGCTTAAATGTTAGTTGTTGACCATGCTTACTTAATTTTGATTCCTCAATTTATATTGAAACATCATAAAATGTAGGTATTGAGTATCTGGCCATTCGTGTTGCCATGCAACATCTTGCGAAGCAGGAAAGGGTTTGCCAGGAGCATTCTCTGGTGTTTGTATCAAAAAACCATTACATCCTATTGTCAGAATCTTGTGAAATGTTGAACAAATTGCATCCCATTTAACTTAATGCTATAAATTCTTACCTAAATTCATGGAAAAGAGCTTAAATCGGATAATTAAGGAATACTGGAGGCGACTAGAACTTAATTATGTAGATAATATTATGCAAATCTAATACATCTATATATCTATTACAATTCTATGGTAGGCACTTAAAAGCTTATTGACAGTGAGTGCCATATGTTCAGAATGTAAGATGGTAGCCATAGGCGACATTGGTGCCAATTACTTTTCATAAATTCAGTCAATTAATGCAGATGACTTTCTTTAAAAGCGGCAAAATAAGAAATCTTTGCCCTTAAATTAATCTTATTAGCAGTCCATAAATAAAGAATTAAAAATGAGTGATAATTATTAGTAGAGGAGCAGTTTCAATTTACATTTTGAATTAAATGGATTAATAGTGCGCTGACCCACGACCCAGCTGCACTCGCTGGGGTGCTGAAGAGGAGTCTGAAAGAAACTCCACTATAATATAGAAAATTAATCAGCACCTTGTATTGTTTTTTATATATATATAATGCGAAATTAGTTTTTGAAAATGCTCTTGTAAAGGTGTGGAGAACATATTGCTTTAGAATCACACCTAACCGCTAAAACATCAGAATTTGAACCACATTTCAGCATTTGACTGTGATACAAGAGTAAACATTTTCCTACTACAAAAGGCTAAGAAAAAGCTCCAGTGACTGAAAAGGATTTAAATTAACTATCGACAGCTTTAGACAAAACGCCATGTGTGTGTGGTTCTGTGCCATCAGCTACAAATCTGTGACTCAGTGTGGGACTGGTGTTGCTTGAGAAGAACAACCATGCTTAATTGACTTAATCCTGTTTTATACCAGTTTTTTTATCGACAAGAGTAGAAAAAATACATTTCAAAGCCACAACATGGTAAATGAGGTACGATAGTAAAAGTGACCCTTAAAAAGTGAAGGTAAAACATGCAAAAAGTCAAACTTAAATCTGTAGACATTTCTCAATTGTTGGTTTTATGCTTAAAAAAAAAAAACCTTGTTGTTTTTGAAAAACTATGTTTATCACACACTTGTGCTGCGTCTGTTTACTTTTAGCTTCATACATCCAAAACATGTTCACCCTGACAAGGATATTATTTTCCCCCCACTTTACTGCTCTTAAGAAAAAGAGCAAATTGTGTCACGGTCGCTGTTATAACCCAGAAGGCACCTCAAACAAGAAAGTCTTGTTCAATTAATCAAACTTATTATAGCGGGCGCGCATATAAATCATTAATACGCAGGCAAAGCTGACATCAATAAAATCTAACAGCCTTAATGAGTGAGGGGAGAAAAAAAATGAGATATGAGCAGATGTTCAAAATGAAAACCTCATCAACAATGGTTATGTAAAGATGTAATTTTAAGGTTAAGACACTGGGTGGTGCTGTTGAACCAAAGAAAGAGCAGAGTGAATGTGTGAAATGCAGAGGGAGACAGAGGAGAGATACAGTGAGAGGGGTGAAGGCTGAGAGAGATACAGAGGCAAAGCAAAGGGGCGAAAGAAGTGAAGAGATGGAGGTGGAGGGGGCAGAGAAGCAGGGAGAATATTTCTGTAGTTTGAGAAATCAGTAGTGAGAGAGGGGTTAAATATAGAAAAAGGGGTAGTGCGTGGAGGGTAAATGTGGTATAAACATCATATCAGTCTACCCGCTGTGTTAATTACATCCATTATTAGCCCGCTAGTTTCTGGGTCAGATGAATTTTATTCACAACAGCACCCTTGGAGGAGAGATTATAGAAAATTACAACGAATGCCTCAGCCCTCATTCAGGAGGCCTTGTTTATGGGTAATTGTGAAAAGCAATATACCGCTCTGCGAAAAGCGTGTTTACCAGTTGAGCTCTCCCCAAGGGCCACGCCACGGAGTGAGACACAAGGCGAGCATTACATTCCCTAACTCTACACCCTTTGACTATTTGTCTCCTACTCCCTCTCTCTCTAATGCTACATACAGTGTCCTTTGAGGCAAATTAAATTGTGCTCTGCGTATTATGACAGCGCCATGAATTGCGTTTAATTACACCAGAGGAGAATGATATCATCACTTCCAAGCAGCCTGTCACCATGTGTTTGCACATGCACGTCTGCAAGTTTCCCAGTCTAAGTACCCGTGCACGCGTGTCTAAAATCCCCCAGCACGGCAGAGTCAATCTGTGTGTTCTGCCTTTTCGATGAGCGGATATCTGAACGCTAACAGCTTGCCAGCCGCATGTACAGGTTTGCAGACAGAACAGACCACCAAGCAACGTTCTGCTAGGTGACAACAACCTCGGGGAGAATGATGTAACACAGGGAGGAGGGGCAGAAGGACAGACAGGGAGCCACACGTGCAGACACACACATTCAGAAAACTAGTCGCAGCACAGTGGGGGTAGATTGTGTAACAGATCAGCTTGTTGTCAAATTGGTGAGACTTGCTCTGAGGCTGTGTCTTAAAGCCAGACAGGAATGATGCAGCAAATCCGTAATGACTGCAACACATACTCGCAAGCATGAATCATTTATTTATGGCCGTGTAAATCAAGTAGCGCAGCGAGATAAACAGTAAAGACGATTTTGTGAGATCTGTCAGTTACATGGCGCTACAAATAAAAACACAAAATCACGGATAACAGAGGCAAGCCATGAATCTGCCAGCGATAGCTGACACAAGTCTGTTATGTTGCTAGTGGAGTGGCTCTCCGCTGTGGTATACTTATCATCTGAAGGCACCTCACCTGGCCTCCACTGAAGAATATTAAAACACGCAGTTGGCACCTGTGAAGTGTTTTGCGTAGGATGGAAATAGCAATTACCTGAAGCAGCAAAAGGTCCTTTTAACTGTAAAACCCAACTGCAATTTCAGGAATCTCTTGGTTTAATGGAGAAAAAAAGACAAAATATGCGTCACTGAAACAGATCCGAAACACCGTTCAACCTGAAAGCTTTTCACTCATCATCACTCATTCACTTCATTCTTTAAAAGACACACAAAAGCGTAGGATGTACTTCACACATTATAAACTTAGCTGACTGCGTGATTAAATATGAAACTAAGGTCATACATAAACTATGCAGGCAGCTAATAGCCTGCTATTTCTTGCTTTTTCTTTTTGTCCTCCTGTTGTTCATTACATCATATCTCAATTTCAAATTTCAAGGATATTAGATGCATGAACTGCTTCTGCTTTTTGTTACTGAAAGCTAAAAGCCAACATTAAGCCGTAGAATAGTCTAAACATTATTATGAGTATTGTCCCAGAACAATATAATTGTATTATGTATGTAACTGTATTATGTTAACTGTATTATAGAAATGTCTTAAATTGTTGGGAAAAAAATCATACTCATGTCACACTTTCAACAAATAAATACAAAGTTCTGTGATTAGAAACTCTTGTGGATGACATTAGATGTGTCATTCACAAGAGTTTCTAATCACAAAACTTAGTATTCTGTGGCAATATTGTGTTTTGTTTGGAAAAAGATGTGCCGAGAACCAAGTTTTCTGCAGCTCACTTCTTGGAGGGAGGCCACCTTCAAAGGTTTAGTGCTAAGAAATAAGACCCTCTTTTTTCTTTACACAGTAAAAAAGGCATAAATACTTTTGAAATTGGTGCTCCTAGACCAGAGAAATCAGAAGAAAAGAACTGTGACATGAACTCTTGCACAAGAGGTAGAAAACCCTACAACTACCAGACTGCGCTGCAGCGGCCCAAAAAACACTCCTGGTTGGTGATGAAAGGTGAACTCGTTCATTTGAGACAGTGGCAGCCGGCAGGTACCAAACGATCTTGGATTACAGTTAAACTGTCAACTAAACCGTGTTTCTGCAAATATTAGGCAACGAAGAAACAGAATCAGCTCAGCTTAGGTCATCTGTTTATTATTAATATGTTTGGCCTCAGTTTTCACTTTGCAGGAAATGATGGCGCTCACTTCTTGTTCACAAACTCTTGCTATTAAAGCTAAACAAGGTACTAAAACATGTTTCTGAAAACATTTTGTGAGAGAACAGGCAGTGCATTAACATAATCATATTTAAATTGATTAGCTCTACCTAGTTTTACTGTTTGATCAGAGTTTGGTCTGAATTTGAGAGAGAGAAAAAGGGGCTGATCTCCCACTTAGTCCACTTCTATATGCTTTAGATTCACAGTGGTGGCATGGGGGGCAGAGAGAAGAAAATGCAGAACAGTGTTTGCTGCTCAAATTACAGCCTCTAATTTAAGCAGTCCCCAGAACCAGTGAAACTCTCTTGGATGACACGATATGGTGTTTGGCTGTTTTGCTGTACTGAGTCAGGATGTTTCTGTCATGCAGCAGTGGGTCATCTTTAGCCCCCTCAGCCTCCTACTCTTGTGCAGAAAGGCTTTAAGGGTCCAGGTGATGGCCTCAGAGATAGAAAGAACTAAGTGCTATTCATGTTAATGGTAGAGTGTCTGCAGCTTTTGATCTTCTCAAAGGCCACAACAGGCTCTTTGGTCTTGTTGATGGTGAGAGCAAGGTTGTTCTTCAGTCTCCACTCTGCCAGGTACTTAACCTTACCTTAACTCCCTGTCATGTGTATTAAAACCCAGCTAAAACCTTGAAACATTATCAAAAAGGAGAAAACCTTTTTCTGTAAAGTTCCTTTGAAAAACACAATGTCTGAAATACCAACAATTGTGGCACAAGTTTTCACCGAAATTGTGATCTGTTTATAAAAAAGCATAATGTACTCAAAACCCACCATATGTCACAATTCCACCAAAAACGGAATTAGACGACAGTTTATTTAAAGCAGCTCTATTGCATACAAATATATTTTTAACATTTGTGGTCCTAGTCTTTTGTTGTGTATGCTCTCATATATTAGTGATTACAGCTAAACATATTGGAAAATATACAACCATTGCTGGAAAGAACATAATGAAAAGGTGGTTTCATAATTCAATCTGTGCTCTTGAGAGCCAAGACGCCTACAGTGATTTTTAAAAACAGAAAAGTCAACAGCACTATTGACCTTTTGAATCTGCATATTAAGGCATCTTTCATTTAAAGGTATTTGCCTTGAAAACATGAAGGCCAAAAGAGCTAACGCCATAACAGCACTGAAAACAATCTGCGGCGGTGACTTGCAGAGAAGGGAATTATACCACCCACATAAATGTACATGGATTAACATGTTTCATGGAAAGAATAAATTTATACTGCTACTAGTTACAAATACAGTAGCTTTAAAGGCTTGCAAGTCTTATGGATTATCTGGATTGGTCATGTCTGTGGACATGGACAAGCTTTGCTCATATTTGCCTCTCATTTGCAAACACTGACATTCACTCATGTGGATTGGATGGGTCATTTTGAGGCCAAACACTTGTTTTTGGTCAGCTTCTTCTCTATGTGCCGATCTGCGTGTTCCATGGCATGCTGCACAGTAAGTTGCCAGTAGCCTGGTGGGTAAAAGGACGGCCTGCACACTTGTCATGGGCCACAGGGCAGGATAGGGACTGACCAGAGCTTAGCTGGCTCAACATTGACAATACACAAAGTGAAGCATATTTAAACTTTTTTTTTTTTTTCTGTCATGAATTTCAAGTATTCAATATTGCCCCAGCATTTTATTCTTGGCAGGGTGGAAAAACCTCTGCAACACTACAGTCTAGAATTAAAATCCAGGATAATGACATCCTTTTAGGTGAGCTGGCACTGCACAGACTTAATGGTTTCTGGGGAAACTCTTCATTTAATGGCACAATTATGATTTTTGTCTATTTTTAAATGAATAATATAATTTGGCAATGAAATAACATTTCTTGCAGGCTTAAGGTACAGTTTCCAAAGAAAAACTGTCTCTTAAAAGTTCTATTTATATAGAACTAATTTAAAACAGTAAATTAATAATTTTCTCATTTAATGGTGCCCAGATTACATTTTCTATCAACATAATAAGGAAATGTTTAAATTGAAGGCATTTATGAGCTGTTTACTGCCAGCACAGAATGTTTACAGTGAATATAACTGCATAGCTTGAATGTTTTTGCCCCCCCCAATATCCGCTCACAGCAACTTAAGCATGATTATATTTTTACATTGATTTTTGGCTCCTTAAGTCTCCTTAAAGGGAGGTAAAGATAGTAGTCCTGTGTTAAATATTAAAGAAGCTCACTTAATATGAGACAGAATGTGTTTTTTGTCTTTCCCTTACCTTAATAGAGTGTTGTAGTGGCCTAACCTCCTGTTCATACATATGGACATAAGGCTCTGAAGCTTGAATGTTTATTGCTGAGCACATATTTTACCTGCACTGCTGTGATTGAACAATTGTTTGCTCCTGTTGTTATAAAAAAGCTTATTTTCTCAGCAAGCTAATAGCAAATTAATCTATAATCAATTAATTGTTCACAGTCTCTAGTTGGAGCTTCTCTAAGTTCAAGGTTTACTGCTTTTTTTGGTCTTGTTTTATAATAGATTGAATATATTTGGGTCCTTGACTGTTGGTTAGACAGAAATGATTTTTTGGTATTTTTATAGCAATGACATTAGATCACATTTGGAAATTTTAGATGTCAAGGTTTTGCCATTTTGATTCATTTCTTCATGTTTGGCCTGAAAATCTTGTCATACTATAGAAATAATGTTTTTTTCTTTTTCTTTTTCTTTTTGCCAACTCACATACCTCATTTTTTTTTTTTTTGACATTTTAGATACCAAACTGTTTTTTTCATTTTTTTTCAAAACAAGTTTTTAAAAAATAGCCACATCAATTGATTAGTAAAACAATTCATTTGTTGTAACTCTGCAAATTTGTATACATATTTTGTGGAACACAAGTTAGGCCAAAATGGTTGACTGATTGACCGATGTCCAGTATTTCACAACATGGAATCCAATTATGGGCCCAACCCTAATCTAATATTGAATTGAATATCTTTGGGTCCTTGACTTTTAAAAAAAGTCCATTCTATTGGCATTTTTATGGAAATGAAAATTTTGATGTCAAGTGTTTGCCCTTTAGTTTTATTTCTATATGTTGGGCCTAAATTCTGTGTTGTGCAGTGGAAATAGAGTTTACTTACCTATTTATTGACATTTGATCTCCCTTTATAGACCAAGCTAGTAATTAGAATGATTAATCAGTGAATAACAAATTCAGTTGCAGTTCAGCAGATTTGTATAGGCAACATATTTTGTAGAAAACATATTGGGCCAAAGAGGTTGACCGATTGGCTGATATCCAATATTTAACAACAGGAAACCCACTTAGGGGCCCGACTCTAATCAATTTTGAGGGTAAAGCGGAAAAGCACACTGCAGTACATACACTGGAACACAGAGTCACACACATACGCACACACACTGCCACAGAACCTGAAGCTATTAAGCTTTTTCCAATGACCTGACAGTCAGAAGCATGGCCATGGCTGGAGGCATGTTCAATTAAGATCTGTGGACCAACACTTAATTGCTGTTGAAGCTGCGTAAAGACAAACGGAAACAAACATTTTGTTTTGCTTTTGCACTGCAGGGTGGATAATTTTGAGGGTACAAGTGCAGAAAGAATCATTGTGATGTTGTTTTTCCTGTGTTTATTTCCTTATTAATATTATTATTGTCACCATAGTTATAAAATCTCCATACCAATAACAAAGGCAAGCACTTGAATCAGTCTAATGGGGGAATACTGGCATATGAACACTTTCATAAGCGATTTACTCCTCCCAAAGTAGCCAGTGATGTAAGCCATTATGAAAAATCCCCAGCATGAGACAGATTTGTGTGAAACAGCAGAGCCATTTTCCTCATAAAAGAAGTACTCACATAATTCACTACAGTACTTTATTGGTGTGGTTCAAAGACATAATGACTAAAAAAGCCCCTTTTAAGTCAAGCACCATGATATGTAATGATTCAAATAACTCCCTCTTCAGCAACAGAAAATAAAATGATCCTAATGAGTCCTTCCTTTCATGTCGAATGGGCTGATTGGAGCTCATCCCCTCATTGTAAGGAGACTGAATGACTCCATCTGTGTACATATGAGGAGCATCACTGAAAGTATACGCCATGCATTCTTTACTTAAATGCTCTAATGAAACAGCCTCTCTGCATTTACTGTAGCTGATTGCAGCAGATAGATGGATTGGTATGGGAGGATGGATCGGAGGTTGAAGACTGTTATCAGTGTGGACAATGGAAGATGGAAAGGAGAACTAATGACTGGTACTTACTGTGGAGCTTTTCAGGTTAAATAGAGGTGTGTCCCATTAACTGATAGCTGTGGGAGTGATGACTGTGATTTATAAGATGACATATTGCTTGAAATTCACCATTTGTTACAGCTTTTTACCTCTGGACCCAAGTTCCCTCGTAAAACACATAGTGGAGGAAGTCCTGAAAATGTAGCCTCTTGATGCATTTGTGAAAATGATGTATTAAATCATCAAGCCTCATTCACTGGTTTGTGAGTATTGAAATGTTGTTCTTCTGATTTTGTGTGCGACGGCTGATTTTGTTCTTACCACTTTGCCCAAGCATTTCGATTTGATATGCGTTTAGTTAAAATGTGTGTGTTTAGATTTTCTAAGACAGCCTGGCACTATCAGTTGTGTGTATGCATGGTCCAGGGCAGTTTCTAGATTTGTTTGAAAAAAGAGAAAAGAAAAAATCAGGGCAGAAAATATTGTTAAATCCCAGATTTCAGTTAAAACATTTGTACACACATTTTAAACACAGATTCATGTGTATGCACTGTTTTTGAATAAGACCTATTGTGCCTCAACGAACCGTGTTTATGAGTTGTCTGTCTGTCCCAATCTCATGAATGCTATATCTCAGGAATGCCATGAGGGAACTGAACGACAAACTGATTAAATTTTAGTGGTGAAAGTTCAGGTCTCATTCTGTTAAATGTGGAATCACAACATTTACTTGAGGGGGGTTGCCAAGTGGCTCACCTGGTGAGAGTGGGCGCTCCATGTACTGAGGCTGTGTCCTTAATGCAGTGACTGCTGCTGTTTGTCCCGGCGCTTATACTAGTTTCAGATTACTTTAATATTATCATCAGCTCTCTATTAAGAATATGTTGCTTCTTGACCTTCAGGTTAACAGCAATTCAAAAACAAACACTTGCAGTGAAGCTTCATAGTGTCAGCAAATGAAGCATTAAATTGTGCTCTGAAAAACAACTGTGCTGAATGAAAGATTCATATTTAGAGAAAATAACCCCCATCAGCATCATAATATAAGTATAAGATACCCACTGTGTAAACATGATTGTATGTAAATATGTATGTCAGCATCATTTGATGCAGACACCAGTGTATACTGCAGACATCACTGATCAAAGTTGCATGATTTTAGGACATGTAAAGTACATGTAATGCTGATGACTGCCAGGCTAAGCAAAAAATATAGATATATTTCTTTGTTTGCTTGTTTGTTTGTTTTTTTGAATGATTAATTCCCCGAGTGAGCATCATGCAGTTTGAGACTATCAATAGCAAACAGTCAATGCCAAGGAGCATTAGCTTATTACTTTGGCAGGACAAAGTAGCATTTTCATATCAATTAAGAGGGAATAAATGAGTTGGTGAAAAACTGCTGTTTGATGCTTCAGCGTCATGGAACACTTACATTTGGCATTGGAAACAACAGAAGGCTGCTTGGAGGTGAACCTTAGAATGTGGTCATCTTAGTGACTTGGGCTCAAGGAAGAAAAAAATACAGCACATGATATAAATTGAAGAGCTAACTAAATGCCCTGAGCAACAAAAAAAAACTACATTGCAGCCAAAGGATTGTAGGTCAAGGACTTTTGCCTTTTGTGGCAAGCTCTTGAGTGACACAGAGGAAAATATCAAGGGTGGACTGAGGTATACACTCACACACACACACACACACACACACACACACACACACACACACACACACACACACACACACACACACACACACACACTTTGCAGATTATTCTGCTGCTGCTGTGCTCTGTTGAGTAACTAGGCAAATGACATTCCTTGAATCAAGCTTACGGAGGTCTCACACATTGGCCCCGAGCGAAATATTCTCTGCTGAATGCCATCTGTGAGTCTCTTTATCTCTTTCTTTCCTCCTCTTTGTATGACTAACAGTCTACGTGTTTAAGTATCAGGGTCCAACACTCTGCAGGCTGCTTTCTTTGTAGAGTTTAAGAACATTTCTGCATGTTTCAGGCATATGACAGAGAAGCTAATAGTTTAAGGCATTAATGAGCGCTTCAGGAAGAAGCAGCATTATTTATTATTGCAGTGGGACTAATATTTACACTGCCTCCAGCTACTTATGTGATTATCTGCACAGTTGAGTATGTTTCCGATTCAATGTGTGTCCTGAACCACGCCGGCTGGGGTCATTTAAGCCTGTAGCCTTTGATGGTTTGTTAAAATGTTGCTGCTCCGCTAAGCAGGTTGCTTTATCACATTAGGGTCAGCCACAGCGGTGGCCCGTTATAGTTCAAATGTGTGCTCTGCTTGTTGATAAGTTCCTTGTTGCATCATTTTGGATTAAGACAATTTGTGGTGGGAAATTAGATGGTGTATTTCCTGTTTCTGGTCTGTTTGTGTATAGGTCTTGACTTGATGTTGAGGTTGTGGTAAATGGAGCTGCAAACACATTATTTAGAACAATCTCAGTGTTTGCAAAAGAAGCTGGTATGCTAAACTCTTAATGCAACAGCCAATGTCAGAATCTCATATATCCCACATGTACATTTCTTTTGTTGAGCTTAATGTGAGTCTGTTTACTAAGAATCTCTCACCCACGCAAGCCTCAGCATTGCCTTAGTTTAAGACTATCGCTCACCTGTCACCTTGCTTTGTTGTTTGCTTTTACCCTAATCGGGGTGACACTAGTGGCAGACGCAGAGTGGTTTCCAGAGAGTGAGCAAAGTTGTTCAGGATAACACTGAAAGCCTTTTTTTGCCTCTATTGAGCATGTCGGTTTGTTGTTTGTGTGAGCGTCTGTGCCCCAACAAACCAGCAGTCAATAAAACAAACTAAATAAAGTAGTACAGTTGCAAAGTACTTGTATTGTAGTGTGACATTGCGAATAGCCTCCTTTTTATAATGTAATTTCTTTGGAGTACTGCAGCTCAGTTTCAGTCTTTAATGATGTATCCTTTGTCCCTTAAACTGTTTTAAACCCTATAAATATTCATGAATAACATAAGTAACAGTTAAAGATTAAAATAAACATCCTTAGGTTTTATCAATCGAATGTACAGAATTGCCTAAGAAGATGGTCATGATAGACTTTACAAATAATAGCCATGCATAAACAAAAGCACACAGCAAGTAGCCTAAATGAAACAATTTGAATTTAAAGGTAAGGAAAGGAAAAAAAAATATAAAAATAAGAATCTTGAAGGGATCTTAAAAAGGTGATGGAAGTTCTAGGATGGGTGTGATGATTAACAGATGTTTAGGTGGAGCAAAAATGAAATGCTGGTGTGTATAGTGTAATGAGATAGGTATAGATAGGTATAGATAGGATAGATAGGTATGGTGATGCAAAAGCAACCAGTGCAGAGAAGCTGAGTGGGGATCATGTGCTTACTTTTTCTAGTTTTCGTTAAGGTTCTGGCTGCAGCATTTTCAACAAGCTAAAGACTTCTAGTTGCATGACTATTAAGACCCTATACTAGGACATTACTATGATCAGGATACAAATGGATGAATAAGGTTTCAATCACACAAAGATAATAGAAAAAAGGTCAGATTTTAGCAGCACTGCTGAGGTGAAAAAAGGCTGTCTTGATAATATCCTTGATATGAGACTGAAATGTCAGATGAGAAACAAAAATCACTCCTAGTTTTGTGATGGTCAAATGCTCAGAAATAATACAGACAGGGACCAACGAATAGTTTCTCTGTTTGGTCAGTATTAAACTTTAAAAAGTTCATAACCAACTATTTTTTAATTTCGGATAGAAATATCTCAAAATTTAGGAGCTGAGAAAAAGTATGTATTAGTAATGCACGGGTCAGGGTTGTTTAAAACCCAACTCAGCCCGCTGTGACAGCCAACCCACCCCGCCTGACTTCTACACATATGCATTAATCAATGACCTAAACCACAAACCTGTGAACCAGAGCTGAACGTTTCTGGTAATCACCTACTTGGCTGTTTTGTTTGTCATGTCCACTAAATATCACAATGTAGGAAAAATGTAGGCTTTTCTGCTTTAAAAAATACAGTGGACAGGAAAGTGGTTACATCTTAAACCCTTTAATCTTGGGCACACAGCTGATAACCTACGTTGTGTTTACATAAGCGCACATGCTGACATGGTACAGTGGTTTAACATGGCGTCACAGAAGTGCATATTTAACGGACTGACTGTGGACAAAGACACGATTTCTTGCTGTAAGAACATGTTGTTAAACATACACATTTGCAGAGGGAAAAATTTTAACAGGACTTTATGACCGAAGAGATGTCTGGACCTTAGTGCAGCAGCACTGACGAGAAAGCTGCTTGTTGTGTGAGAGATGGCAAGAGGGGAAGAGAAGGTGTAAATTGGATTATTGCACAATGTTTCTGTAAAATATAACAACTTACTCATAATGCTGCTTGTCACTTTATGAACCAAAGTGCAGGAAACTGGCGATATTTTCTAATAAGCTTGCCTGAAACGCCCGACCCTTGGGTTGGGCGGTTCAGACTGTTGGTCGACCAGCGCATCGCTACTTTGTATCATCAGCATAGCAGTGAAAATTGATACCATTTGCAGATGATGTTGCCAAGGGGAAGCATGTCGATAAAAATATGAAAAAAAAATGGGGCAAAATGAAAAGCATGGGACAGAAAAGTTGATAAGTGCATGCAAATAAGTCAGCGGCTGCAGATAGTGGGAAAAACACACTGACGATATTTAGCTTGCACTGTGACAGAAAGGTTTTCCTTCAATTTCACCATCATAAACTGTTAAATTAATCAGCTTTTACAGGTTTAGAGTACTTTAGTTCATTTTTGAAGAAAACAGTTTTTGTAGCTTGGTTTGTTTTTATCAGAATTTTACAGCTGCCCTGAAGCTCTTCAAGCTAAAAGATGATCAACTCTCAAGAGATAAAAACTTTTACAAAAATTAAATGAAGTGAAGTGAATGTTGTTTCATCACAGGGTTAACACCTGTTGCAGCTCCCGTTGGCAAACTGTTTTAGCCGAATATGGAACGAAGGGCAGATGGGGCAAAGACATGTAGAGGAAAGGGGGGATTTTTTGAAGGCATGTAATTGAGCAGACAATAAAACAGACAAGACACTTTGGGAATTTCCAGCATTTTTACATCTGTCAGTTTTACAACTTTTATGAACACAGCTCAAAATTCACATTTAAATGACATGACACCTTCCCTCAGTCAGTATCGGATGAGCTCACTCACAGGAAACTGTAGGATAATATTGTGTCGCAGCATCCCCAAACCCCACAACGCACACAGTCTGTTGTGTCTCTGTTTGACTGTCCTGGCTGTGACTGTTGTTTGCAGCCAGTGCAGCCTTTGTTTCTGTCCTTATGATGACAGATAAAGCACTGTGATGCTTGCTCAGAGGGAGGCACACGGGCACACACATACACACACTTAGATTTATCCGTTAGCTATCGTATCCTTGTCTTGCATACCCCAGACGTGATCTGTCAAATTATCTGTGTGTTTGGGTGTGTGTACATTTGTTTGTGAAAAGCCTCTGGAATCTAAATGAGGGTTTTGCATTCATTAATGTTCATTTGGGTTGTACAGTATTTTGAAGATAATATTTATCATAGTTTTAGGTTCCTCTAACAAACTGCAAAATCCAGTTGAGTCCACCAGTGCATGCATTTTAAAAAAAAAAAAATCAAATAATTCACTGTTTAAAAACTGCTCAACGATTTAAATATATCATAGGAGCTCAGAATAATTGCAAAAATACAACAATAGACTGATGAAAACACCTGTCAAACTGTTGAGGCTCCAGAGGCTTTGTCCTTTGGCACATTTGTTTTCCCTATCCCAGTGCATGTTCTGCAGACATGGCTTGTACTAGCCTGCCATTTTACATAAAAGCTGCTGTAAAAATGAAATGGCTTTCATCACAATGGTAACTGGACATCTCCAGCAAACAAAGCGGAGGATGTGCTGCACAACAAAAGCTCTGCACCGGTTCAGGAGGGGTATTTGAGAAGAGACCAGCGGGAATTAAAAAATTCAGGAAAGCCACAATAGTGCTTTGAGTCAGATGGGGATGTTGTAGTGGGTGAGATCTTCACAGGAATTTCAATACAAAGGAAAAAACTGTGTTTTGTTTTTGAGTGCTTTCCATGAGGCATATACAGCAGGGAATAAACATGATTAAGGCAATTAAGGAAATGGCTGAAGGAATAGCATGTGAAAATCATCAGTTTGTATCGGAGCAGCTCTGTTCCCTCCTCCCTACCCTTTTTGGCATTTAACTTGATTGTTAAGTTCCTGTTAATTTGCAGAATTACTTAAATTTTTATTTTTGTTCCAGACCTGTTTTTATGAACCTGTCAGCTATTTGTCTTGAACAGGTTCCCTACCTCTGCTTATTGCCTTAAAAGGCAATTTGGCAAAAAAAGACATTATTCTTATTAAGATGTTTACATAGCAGACGAAAATAAATATTCCACTAATATTTGAGTTTACATGCACCTGTGGGCTTCTCATGGGCATGCATCTCTGCCACAGCCTTGCAAACTGGTTTTGAGCTGGCATGTGTAATGCATGTACGACAACACACAGAGACGTCTGTAAACATATGATAGGCAGTTTGTCACAAACTGCAGTGAAAACCCCAATCGAGATGCATATTTCAAATGCTGTATAAATGCCCAAATTATGCTGTTAAAACTCGAATAATACAGGCATTTCCCATATGTCTTAATTTGAAAATGCTAAATTCAGGAAAAAGGCCTATTTTGAAATAACTAAATGGAGTATGCTGTTAACATAACCCTCATCAAATTCAGAATATTGTCATATTCTGAATAGTAGTGGGATGTTAGTGTACATGTAAACGTAGCCACTACGAGATACATTCTTATTGAATGTCAATACACTGCTTGGCTATCCCTGAAAAAAATGCCTCCCATGACTTGCATCAAACAATACTTCTGAATTTCATGGAAATCTTACAGAGTGTAATTTGCTTTTAGGTTAGGTTTATATTTAGGTTTTAGGTTTCAGTTACATGCAAATAAACCATATTAATTCATGGCATTTCATTTAGAGAATACGGGGATGGAGGGTTCATTCTGCCTATCTGGTATGGTCAATGAATCTATTGACATACTGAGTAAACATGAATGGCTCCAGACCAGTTGATAAGGTATCACAGGCTTTTTTCTAATTGTTCTTCACTTAGTTATCAATATTAAATGTATAAATGTAAGCACAGAGTAAGAAACATATTTTGATTGTTAAGTCGGGCAATGCCATCATTTAGGAACCACTACAAATGTTTAGCAACTACAGCTTTTACAACATGGAAGCAAGTGGTGTTACTTTCCTGACTTTGTAAATGCTGCACAACAGACTTTTACTTTATGATTCCTTAATCCTTATTCTTATTAATTTTAAATTTTATTATAAATAAATAAAAACATTTATTGTAATTGCATTGTACAATTTGACTAGTTGTCTGTGCAATGCCAATCTAATTTTGAATCTGGACACTAGATATTTGTAATGTTCAGACCTACAGTTATACTATATATGCCTCACAATTTTAAAATTTGAGTTTGGATGTGCAGAATTTTCTAATCACTTGAGCTTTATGTATTGTTGACACAGATTTAGACTACAAATCTCATGAGGGAAATCTGGCATTTAAATAAACTCAATTTCCCCACTTAGCATGCATGACAATATTTCCAGTGTTCTATTCAGAACTGATTGTATCAAGCGAGCGTAGTTTGCACAAAGACGGGCCTTCAGCGGAGCAGCAATCTGCCTATTGAGAGCTACATTGCCACAGTGCCATGACTCCATTAACAAATGCAATCTCAGAGATCATAACTAATCTTTGGAATTAATTAAAAATCTTTTTTTTGCTGTACATTTGTGTAATTGAGCTAGTGTGGGCCCTGGTTTCGACTGACAAAGCTAATCCCCTTTATAAAATGAGATTGAAATTCTGCAAATCAACAAGATACTCTCCTCTTCTATTTATAATTATTCCATTATGCGCAGCCATGGGTGTTAACTAGGGAGAATTGATTGTAGCAGCTGGTGATGTGGTCGACCTGATGAGGCTACTGTTGACTTCACTCTGGCGGGAAATTGTCAGGTTCCTGTTACCGACTGTTTTGCAGCGACTCCAAAATACCCAGGTGATAGTTTAATTAGCTTCCCAAAAGCATTTTCAGGCAAATATCCACATGCCAGAACTCCAGAACTGTCTTAAAATAATCATCACCGTTATTATCACCACCACACTGCAGCTGAATTCACTCTTCTCTGCTTTGCTTTCATTCCACATTGTTGCCGTTAACCTTAACGTGGAGATAATGGCAGCTTTTTGCTGCAACGTGACATTTATCTCAACATCAATAACAACCGCAATAAAAAAATAGCAAATAGCAAAGTGGAAGGTTGCTGCCCACCGGGGTCGTGCCACCATCGCTCTCATGCCTTTCCTACAACCTCGGTTCCGGTTTGCTTTTATTAACCTGTGACAGCGCTTGATCCATCTCGCCTTCGCTATTTCTCTTTTCAGCCAGCCGTGCTGACACTAACAAGCAACGTGCTGTCGGAATTTCTCAACCCCCGTCATCTACAGTGCCAAAGATGCACCTAGCTTTGATGCACTGCACAGGAACAACAAGTCATTTAGTCTTTTTGGTTCATCGAGCAGGCCGTTGGTTAGTTAGCCCTGGGGTAAAGCTGTCTGTTGGGGGCATGGGAGAACAGAGTGAAAGTTCAGGCTATTCTATAATGCTTACAAAGGAAGTTTAAAGCTTTATAATACATCATAAAAGTTACCTAAAGACAACTAATAATGCTGCACATGTCAAAGACAACTAAATACAGTGGAGAAGTGTACATGATGATGAGAAAGCTAGTTGACTAATTGCAGTTCTCAAGCCTTAAATCTCCGAGTGCTCATTTTAACAGAAAATTCCATCTACAATCTGTTCTCTTGTGTGTTATTATCACTTGGAGTTTTTATTCACCTGTTAAACTCAATTTATTTCCTCTCCTTCCCCCTCTAGAGGCCTTGAAGGCGTAACGCTCGGACGACCTCATTGTCAGAATGCTAAACAAAAAATGTAATCACAAAAATCAACACTTAACAAGGTAACAAGATAAATAGAGGCATTGCAGCAAAATATCGTCCAGATGTGACACACTGTTAAAAGGTCATTCTGCCCCACATGTTTTTCTTTGCTGTGAAATAATGATGAAATATGATGTTATTACACCTCTCAAACAATTCTCAACCCAAAACCAGATTACAGTTGGATAGATATGTCAATGCAGCGGAGTGATGTTCCCTCTGTGTCTGTATCGCAGCATATTTAACCTTATTCTTCTCACCTGAAAGGACATACAGTGTAGCAGGAATTCTAATTTATTTAAATCTGATTCAGCACAGGCCGGGCTCTTTCAGATGGATGAAACCGCTCAGGAGTTTTGACATCGAGGCCTCTGCGACCTCCAGACTTTGAACCATAGATTTCATCCGTCTGTGTGTGTGTGTGTGTGTGTGTGTGTGTGTGTGTGTGTGTGTGTGTGTGTGTGTGTGTGTGTGTGTGTGTGTGTGTGTGTGTGTGTGTGTGTATGTGCGTGCGCGCATGCACATGCATGGGCCTACATGAATGCATTTCATACAACAAAATACATTTTTATGAAGTCTGAATATAAATTAAAGGGCCAGACTCCGATTTAGTAGTCTTATACTAATCTCAGGGAGCTCTACACAGCCAATGAAAGCAGTTGAACAGGATGCTCTTTTCAAGTCTGTTAAAAAAATAATTCACTTTCTTTTTCTTATTTTTTTAAACCAACTTTTTAGTAAGGATGCACAATATGGATTTTTTCAGACGATAATTAACAATTAGCTACTTCTTACGGCCAATCTCGAAAAGTTTTACACTTTTATATTTCAAAAAGAAATGTATTACCTGCAGTTTAATCACATCTGAGGGTAAGAAAGGCTAAGATGTAGTAAGGAAATAGGCATGATTCAATATTCTACAGCCCTGACCTAACCAAATTTGACATCATGATTGTAAACTCAACAAAAACAAAGAACAGTGTTGAATTGTCTTTTGTTTTTTCCTAATAAAGTAGATTGAAAAACTTCCTAAGAATTTAAATTCAATGCTTTGACATTACTTATCAAAACAGACATGGCAATGGGTTATACATAAGTAACTGAAAAATCAAGCAAACTAAAATCAGGTAGTCCCTCCACCTCCCTGTGGAGACTCTAGGAGACTACTTTTGTGGCTCTGGGGCTAGTTGGTGAGAGTCCATCCTAACGCACACAGTGACATTACTAACTGTAGCAACACACAGCGTTACCTAACTGTTCTGAATTGGTTTAATGATGAGTTTGTTCAGATTGTTTAAAGCTCTCTTTTGGTTATGAGTTGCTGCTGCTGTCTGAGCGTGTGCTAATAAGATGGTCCTCTGGAGTTTGTTGTCTTTGTCTGACTCGAGAAGTCCCTATCAGCGATAACATGTTTGGTTCTGGTCAGCTGTGTTTTCTGTGTCAGCTGCTGTGCTTGTTGTTGTTCTTCTTCATACTCCCTGTGTTTATTGGTGGCTTAAACTTTAAAACTTTACAGCCACCAACTGTATTGGAGTGTGTAGTGGAGACGCTGCCCTTGTCAAGCCAGTGAAGGCAATTTGGCTTGGTATTGCACATGCACAAACCACACGCGAAACTGCAGTAAACTATATTAAAATCTGTAGGAATAATAAGGATGGCAGTTTGTTAAATTTATTTATGACAAGATCTCCATTTTTAGTCATTTATGGTTTTATTTTTGTTTGATTTTTAGTCTTGAGGTTTCCTCAGTATACATTATAATTACAACCTACATATACAATCAAATAATGGCGACACAGCTACACAAGTGCAAATCTAAGTTCTAGCAAGAGTGTGCATAACAATAGCACATATTAATCTGGCAGTGTTATACGTGTTACATTACGTGTTGCAAGTACATAACCTAAAGCTGAAAGATGTGTGAAGTAAAATAATGCAAGAGATGCCATATGTTTCAATGACTTTCTAACAGAATAACAATGTCACTGCACACCTCACCAGACACAAGTGGATAAATATAAATGCACAGGCTTATAATAATGCATCATGACCCCAAAGCCCGACATTTACAAAGAGGCATAGAGCCATATATGAGCCAGGTCATTATCACTGCTAACTGTAGCTGAACTGGACTCTGTAATTATCTACTCTGCTGTCTGTCAGGGAACTGGGCTACAGTAAAACCAGTTTTGGAACGGTAGAAAATATGACTTTAAACTGGCTCACTGCCATTGCTGGCTTTGTTACTGCCATATTGCTGCCGTTGCAGAAAAGAGATGCTGCATTTTCTTTTTTATCTCTTTTGATTTAAAAGTTGTAGCGGTCTTTAAAATAAGCATGGTTCCTTACTCATGTCCTTGGGAGCTGTCAAATACCTATGGTATAATTAAAAAATAAATAAATAAATAATATATAACAGAAATATATACAAAAATATAATACAATATGGTGCTCTTTTTAAACTCAAAGTATGTAGAGATTCTTTCCCACTGCACAGAAATGAGCTGCAGTTTTAATTTTCTCATCATATTAGTCCTATCATTAATCACCCTGCGTCATGGCTATGCATGTATGCGTGTTTGCACACGTGCGAGACCGTGTCATCTGTGAACCTGCCAGCTCTGTAGATCATTAATCGACTGTAGGCGAGCCAGCCAGGGGCTTCCAAAATATCAAGGGGGAGGCGAGAGTTTGCTGCGCTCTGCGCTCCTGCATGCTCCTACACCTGGGAGCTGATCGCAGCATATCACTCCCATTGGTCCCGAACGGTGGAGCAGAGCGGAGAGAGGATGTGAGTGTATGTGCTGGAGAAAACCCAGTAAGAGTTGGGCAAGTTAATCAGAAAACCCAAGCACATACTCAAAATATTATGTCAGGCTAAAATTAAACATTAAAAAGCTTTGTAAACTGTTTTGAACTGATATCAGAAAGATAATAAGCTACGATTTCACACTGAGGCGCGGAGTAGCTCTCAGCTTTTATTTTGGTGCCACACAGGTTCTAAGCATCGATTTAACATTGCAGTGCTTGCTGTGATAGGGTGACAGTAGGAATGGAGAAGAAGGAACATTAAGACAGAACAGAGGAGCGAATTGGTGGGGTACAGAAAACGCAGTGGATTTTACAAAAGGCCAACAACCTGTCAGTTTAAAAGTTGTAAACACAATTTTGAATATTATTTTTTCCCAAGCATGATACTTAAAATGAATGTGGGTGAAAAAAGTTATAGAAAGTCATTTTGAGTGCTTGATATTTGATTCTAATATTCAGAGCACTAGTTATTTGACAGTGGGTTGACTTTTTCTTCTAAGGAGCAGAAAGGGTGCAGAGGCTGAATGAAGTAAAAAGTGAAATAGATGAGCAGGGTTGAGAGGAAAGGTTGAGGTTGCAGACAAGAGTAGAGGTTAGGAAGGTGCTTTTCACTGATGAGGAGACACAGCAGAGGTGCCAGAGATTATGAAGATTATGGTGCTTGCAGGGCTTGTCATTTCTTAATAGGAAATTCCACTTTCACACAACCTTGGTTTTATTTCTCTAGTTTTGGCAGTCATTCTTGTCGTTGATAACTTTACACTAATTAATTGCTAAGATCTGGAAACAGCATGACAATTCTTAAAATAAGTCTTTACAAGTTTCAAAACTTGTCAAAGCGTCTCGACTGCAGAAACACACTGGGGACTGAATTATCTATCAAGCAGCTGATAATTGCAGGTGTCACATTTGATGAGGAGCTCAAAGAAAGTCTGAAAATGTCAGAAAATAATTTTAACCACTTCGAAGTAAGTTGAGTATGTGACTGAGAGACAAGCCACACAAATTTGACATTTAGGTTATGTTTTAATGTAAAAATGGTGCGTTTCTGTCAGGTATTCAGGTCAATACAGTAGATTTATCCCCCCATTTTTGCCCAAAACGACAAAAACCTAAGCCATAATCATGAGCCACTATCATTGGTACGAAGTAATAAACATTAATCCGTATCATGATCATTAGGATACACCCTGAACTGTGGCAGGCAGATAATGGCAAGCAAGACAATGAGGACAATGGTAATTACTTCAGAAAAATCAGCAGCGTGAAAATGTTTTGAAAATTTTAGAAAAATATGGGTCAACATACAAAGCATGCATTGCAGGTAAACAGATAAAATACACACGAAACACAGCTTACCTGCCTGACTGGGCATCTCACTCTGCTGACTTGTTGCAGCAATATGGAAACATTAGCTCTTTCAACTGTTTCAACAACATTAGCCAGAAAAACATGCATGTAGGCTGAAATTAAGCTGTACTGTTATGTTGGGAGGTGCAGTGACTTAAACCAATAGTGAGAAAGGAAAGGTGTGCTAGCAGCTAGGCTTATTTATGCACTTTTAACCCTATTAGACAAGTTTATAGGGTGACTAGCAAAAAACAATTGTTTCGTTGATCAATCACAACAGTTATTGTTAAGCTGAATTTCGCAGCTTTGTTAAACGTCCTTGTTGCTCAATCCATGCTGTATGGCTGTTGGGAGAAGTTAACCCTCAGATAACCTTGAAGTTTTCGCAAAAGATTATAGTTTTGATTAAAATAACATTTCTTCCAGGAAGGGCTTTTAGGCAGGTAGTCCTGGTGGCTAACTTAGACCATTTGCTGTTTCATGTGTATTAATGAAGTCAATTCAAAGTCACCTTGACTGGACTGATTGCAGTCATATACAATTGTCTATGTGTTGTTTTTTCATTTTTTATGGCCAAAAGCAAAACGGCCAAAAGGGTTTCCAGCTTCCTCTGGGACTGACTATGTTGGTATGATATGGTCTCCTATCGATTGCTGGGCATTGAAATGAATCAATGAATCAATCAGACTTTGTGATACTGTAAAATATCTTAATTTTATTGTTCAAATTGATATACCATGACATTGTGATTAATAGTGATTTGCACCCCTTGTAGGTAATACCTCAATTGCCCTAATGACTCCAAATCTGTGGCTAGTTTTCATCAGTACTGTGGAAGGAGAACTAAAGCCAAATGCATGCTGTATATTTGTTAAGCTATATTTAGATAAATTCACATCTGGAGAGAGCTTGGGACCAATGTTGACTTGAATCTGTGCAGCTGTCAAATACAGTTTATTATAAGCATGTCTAATACTTTGTCTTCTTATAATTCACTTGTAAGTCATAAATATTTGTTCTATTTTGTCCCATGAAATTTAGTCAATATTATTAAAATCAGCAGAATTTGGTGAAAAATGACTTAAATGACAAGTTTTCCCCAAACTTTTGAGAAAGTGATATCCAGGGATAGGAGGGGAGAATGGGGGGAAGGGGTGGTTATGTAATAGGCAGAAAAGGAGGGGGTGGGCCGAAGAAAGCAGGGGAGCATTTGGGTGGAATAGAGCTCTTTTAGATACAGCGTGTCACTGTTAGGAGTACCAGAGTGAATACATAGGGGTAAGCTGCACCGGCTGACAGCTAGCCTCAGGTCTAGCATAAATAAGGGTTGGTTAAGCCAAGCAATGTACAGCTTGCCTCATATGAGATAACCTAGAGGGGGTTTAACAAGGCTGTGAATGTGAGTTTCTGTGTGTCTGTATCTGTGTGTGTGTGCTTGTGAGGGCGAGTGGGCTTTGGATACACAAGACATAAACAAATGAAGAAAGAGTACTGGCGCTTAGATGTTCCTCCCTCCAGGAGATTGTTTGCTCCTCATGCATACTGTACAGAAAACACAAACAAATCAAGTTGCACATAAGCATACACACACGCGCACACAAACACACACACACGCACACACACACACACACACAAACACACACAGATAATGTCATCCCATAAGAGAAGACAAGCAAACTCAGCACTGTGATTTTGTTTTACCTCATTCATCACCCATGAACATTCAGGCGTGTGCACGCACATAAACACACACTCGCTGCCTCATCTTTGTCCCCGTCCTTTGCACCAGAGTCGGCCATTATCTTGGTGTGCCCTTGTTTGAGCGTGAAACATTTTCATCTGCTATGACTCATTGCTTTGAGAGTATACCAGCTGCCCAATGCCCAAGTGTATGATCATGGCATAAAGCGTGCGGAGGCAAGCAGTGGCTGGCTGGTAAGCCTCAGCAACGGACTAATTAAGCTTCTAACAGAGAAAAGGCAACAGGCTTGAACTGCAGATGGCGTGTGAGGGGAAATTGTCAAAATATAGACTTCTCTTTTTGTCAATAATGAATGCAGCCTACTACTCCTGCATGTTCATTGGTTATAAAGTGAGTTATAAGCTGGAAAGTAGTTTTTGAGTCCTGTGACTGACTGCAGGGTGACTGAATGACACCCAGCTCTCCATCAGCAATTAATACTGCGTTGCCCTCGAGTGAGGCTCTCCTGGAGCAGTGCTCCAGGAGAGTAGCTCAGCTGGCCGACAGTAGATTTCTGTGGTTGCCCTTGGCAGCCCCCAGGTGTGAATGTGTGGAACCGGGTGAATCGGAAGCATGGCATGTGCACCAGCTCAATCCTTCCCCTGGAATAATAAAGATCAGAATGATCTGTTTATGCTCATCTGGGAAGCCATTATCTGATTAAGTTCAAATGCCAACTCATTATGCACTGGAGTGTGGTGCCGTTTCCTGCTGAAACACCAAACAGTCTGTTTGTTTCACTGAGTGATTAATTAATTTCACAATACTAATATTTGTATCACATATTTACAGACTCTTCCTCGGGTTTCCCAACTCTAAGTCACTTATAAATATTAAATCTAAACTCTGCATAAGGACTGCATACTGCATAAGGGTGGGGAGGGGGGTCAATAGGTCATAATAGTATCGGGATATTTTGTATGCCAATATCATATTTTTACATGGATTCCAAGTATCTATTTTTTATTATATAAACTATTTACATTTAGAATATAAATTAAACTTTTGGTAGCCTACTAGAATTATATAATCAAAACCATTTTCAGTCCACTAGATACATTTTGCTGCAATAAAAATAAATGAAGCGAGATGAACAGATTGAAATTTACAGATGTTGAAAAAAAGTGTTCCTTTGGGGACCTAATTTGCAATTTAAAAGGTAATAAATAGCAATATACTATATCACAATACCAAGGATATTGCAACATGTTTAAAATGGCAATGTTATTGTATCGTGGCTCAGTAAATGTCCCTCTTTTCGTCTTCTTTAAAAATTGCATCTGGTTTATTTGTATCTTTTTGGCCATTATGTGTCCCCTCTCTAAATTTGTACGTTCATGTGGGTCTGTGAACGCGTCACAAGGGGAACTTCCCTTGAGTTCTTTTTTTTTTTTTGCCTGGGTAGCAGTTTAAGTTGAGAGGAGGAGCTGCTGCAGAGGCAAGTGAATGCAAACTTTTAGAATAAGCGCAATGAACTGTTTGATTTTCATTTCCATTGCGCCTGGTGTTGTGCTGCTCTGTCTGTGCCCAGAGTAGGCTCTGCGCTCTGAGTGTGGTGCTACAACTAAACGAGCAATACATATATTCCAACAGCAGCCCCACTGAACGGTCCAACTGCAAACACAAAATGAAATTAATACATAGTGGCACATGCTTTGGTCATGGCAGTCCACCACCAATAAATTAATGTGTGGAAAACCCTGCAAGTGTCATGCAAGGGGTGTAAAAGGTTTACATGAAAAGTAGCAATAGTTCCTTAAAGTGTTGTTTTTCTTGCAGGATCAGACCGATGTTCTCTCAGTTATAGAGAAAAGTATCTTCATGGGTGGCAGTGGCATTTTTTCAAATTGTCTTTCATGGTTTTAATTGGTAGGGTTTTTCAATGTCACCCACAAGTGCTGCATTGAAGAAGTTTTCCAAAAGAAACACTTTTCTTAGGACTTTGAGGTAATCTGTTTTTGTAGTGCCAGTGTCACTGTGACGACTGAGTTAGCAGTGGTGATTTAGGGGGGATGTGAATGATTTTGTTAGTTGAGCATCACTTAGAAAGCCATGCTGGCAGGATTCTTATTGAGTAACTAAATGGGCATTTGGCTGCTAAAAAGTGGGAGAGGAAGAGAAATTCTGACTGTTAGGACAACTTGACTTGATGGAGTAGATTTTCAAAAGAGAGCCCATCTTTTTAACATTTGTTCACACTGAGATGTTTTTATCTCATATCAAACATTTTCCTCCCCCTGCAAGAACTCCTACCCTACTCCAACTTGTTGAAATGAACCTCAGTATTGACTGAAAAGTACATGTAAGTGTAGATAAGATTAACAGAATGCCTTTTTAATGTACTTTGAGGTTTGATCTGAGCATGTCTTTCTTCTCTTTGGTCAGCTGCAACCACCCTTCATACTGTGCTGTACTGATGCCCAATATTTTAAGTATAAAGAACCTTATCTTTTTTGCCAAACATGCTGGAGTACCTGATCAGTCATTCTTCAGCTTTTCTCTTTGAAAACACTTTTTCATTGGGGTTAGTGCACTGCTATTTGTGTTTGGCTTCGTTATAGCAAACTTGTAAGGGTAGAAACAGCAAAAAATGAAGCAACAGGTTACCATACATAAGGCTCAAACCCTCACACTTTCTTTTCTTCCGTAAGAGTCCACCCTTAGGTGTGAAAGTTAAAAGCTTCTGTGCTGATATGGTATGACACTTTACAAACCCAGCATTTGACACAAACCTTTTCGGGCTTAGCACATCTTAAATGCCCGTCAAATCCCCTGTGACAATGAAGCAGGTATTCATAGGCAATTCAGCCAGAGCAAAAGGGCACCAAATCAGCCTCCATTTGCACGGTGCATTTTCAAAGGTCCAGCAAGGAAAAACTGGGAGGGAAAGGAAATGTCTACGATTGGAAACGACATGGTACAACTGCTCCACCCATGTAGAGTATATGTATATATTTCACACTTTTATGCTGCCATTTTAAACACTTTGTCTTCTGTTCTGCATGTTTGAAGCAGAGCCTCAGCACGACCATACTGTAATGTGGCTTATATACAGAGACTTATGAAAGATTCATTTAATAACAGTTAGTTTTAGATGCTTCATGCAGCAGATTTGAGTGTATTGTCTTTTTTTTAAGACTCTGGACCACAAAAGCATTGAGTAGGTCAACTGAATACATCGACAGACTAACACATATCTCCACCAATAAACATTAGACTCAGTCTTGTATTATACAAATGAGGAAATAATCCTGGCATTACTCAAACTTAATGTTAAATTAGGAGTGCACCACCATTTGCATCGTCAGCGGAGGCCAGACACTTTCTGGTCTAGTTGTTTTCAGAGCTAAATTCAAATGTCATTAAATGGTAGACCATTCATACACAGAATTTTTCTTTTCATTTCATCTGTTTTGCCCTAATTTTAAAATTTAGCTGAAAACTCTTCCAAGGAACCCATTTGAATTTGAAAAAAAAAAAAACTGTCATTGACTCATAAGCTAAAGAGTGTCTTACCGATCTCTGTGTTGGAAGCTCCTCAGCGCTAATGATTTATGGGCGACACGTCCAGGCCTAATTGGATCTTTGAAATACCTATCCCCTTTGTCTGAAGGGCTTTAATGGCCAGGCACTGCTACGCTACTTTGATGTGGTGCTCCAGCTCGCCCCGCGCTTTCTCTCCACTAACACTGGAAAACAACCACCATGTTCACAAATAAACAAAGAAATGCACCCCACTTGCTCTAACATTAGCCTATAGAGATGCTCTCGCACGCTGACATCCACACATCTCTCCCTGGAGAGATGTTGCCAGGCAACAGGAAGCAGACCCCCCTGCTCCCTCCTTTTCTTTTCATTATTTCTTTCTTTTCTGAAGCTTCTATAAAAGGTGAAAGGATGAGGAAGGCAAAAGAGAGATCAAGTAAAAGAAATATTTCCCTTTGGTGCTGGATTATTTGTTGTCTAGTATACTGTATGTTCATGTCAGCTTGTGAAAATATGTATTGTATCTAATATTGTGGTTTTGATGCTGCATTGTCAGGATCCAAACTGCCGAGCTGTCTACAAGTGCACATTTTCTGACATGTGATGCAGAGATACCATGTCTTTTGATGCCACAAAAGCCGATACATGTCCCATTTTACATTTTTAGTACTTTAAGCTTTGACTGTATTACAGTTTAGCTGCCAGCTTTTATGTCAGTGTCTTTCAGGCCTTGGTTTATTTAGCCAATGCACCAACCAGACAACGGGAGCTCACAGTGGTGGCTGGGATTTTAAAATAAAAGCCCCCAGATGTTATTCAGAGGGCTGAATTTTAAATGGGTTTCTTTGTGTCCATGTCATGTAACAAGGGGCTGTGACAAAGTGTCAGTATTTGATGACCTAGGAATGAGAACAGGCTGTTTTATCTATAGACTTCATTAAATCTTTAAACAGGTCACAAAGTACTTCTCCTGTACAGTTTTTGATTGACTACTACTTCTGCTTTCTTTTCTACTTTCTACTTTCAGACAGACACCATTCAAGTCTGAAAATTTTATAGATGTAATCATTTATAATTTCATTCAACTTTTTCTATTTCTACTTAATGCTTTTAATAGTACCAAGCATTTCTTCTTTCAGCCTTTAGTTGATTAATTTCAGCCTCTACCTTTGACAGTGTTAGCTTTCAGCTTTTCCAGTTATGCATTTCAGTTCTTGGCTTCCTCAGGTGATAGAGTTCAGCTTCCAACTCGAATCAGTCTACAGTTCAGGTTCCAGGTGGTCCATCACTACAGTACGATGCATTAGCACTTTAAGACTCCGGAATTTTCAGAATTGCTTTGCAATTTCAGCTGTCAGCATTCACACTCATTTTCTGCAGGAAATGCATTTGGTATTTACACAAAGTGTGTGTTCAGTTGCAGCAGTTTTGGTTATTTCACAACAGCCTTTTTTTCTTTTTTGTCTGTTTGAAGTTTAAAATGAACAACACTTGACTTCAGGTTTGATGACAGTTATGGGTGTTCCACATTTAGTATAAATATTTATGAAAAAGAAATTCCATTTTATAGAGGTAAAAAAAAAAAAACATATCACCCAATAATTTGATATGGTGAGCTTGTTAACAAACAGTCCCCTACTAACACCAGGAGATATGAAGCAACATTACGTTAATTTGTAGTCATGTCTCTGGCCGAATGGCAAATGGAAGTCCAACACATGTTATCCTTTTAGCTCTGTTTTGGTTCTGCTCCATCTTCTGAGGGAAATATAAGTATGTTTCAAAGGTACATAAAAAAAAGTAGTGGTTTCTTCATCCTACTCAGCCTGTAGAATCCCATTTATCCCCTTCGGCAGTCTTACTTTACAATTAAGGCTCCTAAGAAATGTGTATTTTTGCATCAAACATTAACCTTATGTAGCAAATGGCCAGTGAGCAATGTCACTTAGCAAAGACGTAACGTAACTGTTTTCTGCATATTTGACTTGTAACCCATATTTATCAAGCCATATTAAAATGTACTTTACATTCTTAGTCACCTTCAAATTGCCATTCCTAAATGAATCCTCTAATTAAAAAATAAAAATAGTCAGGTGATTGTTCTCCCATTTCAGTCGTGAAGCAACCCTCCCGCGTCCTTGAGCCCTTGCCAAGACTAATGACAAGCCTTGTTGTCTCTCCATTTGTTTTCCTCATGTCCTCTGCCGCGTCGCGACACAGTTGGAGAGAGATTACAGTTGTATTGGGTGCCGCCTGTCACTGTACAAATGCCTGTCATTAATTTCACAGGCAGAAGGCAATTTCAGAGTACTGGATAAGTTCTGATAATGATTCGAGCTCTGTTGTGCTGTCAAGCTGGGCAGAGAAACATCAGGTCAAAGATGTTTCTTCTCCTTATTTTAACTTTTGTATCTGCTTGTTTTGGTTCACAAAAAGACTATCTCCGACCTAAAGTTTTGTTTTAATCCTTCTTTTGTCAGACAAACTGTATGAGTTTTGGGGCGTAAAACAAAGTGAAAATGAATCAAGTGACAAGACCTGAGCATGAGAGAGATGAATGATGAAATGGATGTTATGAATGGCTGTATGATCATTTTAACATTGCCACTGCCCTCTTTATTCTCATATAAATCATCTCATAAACCGGATGTTCAGAAGGAGCCTTCAGCTGAAATCCAGTGTCACTTGTAGATTTGTTTCTCCCACTCGAAGAGGTGCTCACATTCATCCCCAGCCATGTATTCATCCAATGGGCTGTCTCACCCTCCTCCTTTGCTCTCTAATAACTCAGTGTGCGACTGCATTAGGCAATGATAAATGTAAAATAGGAGCTTACCGCTGAGTGCATCATCCCAAATTACTCTGCAGACGACGCTAGCTACAGATGGGACCAGGAGGAATATGTTGTTTTTGAGCTGTCTTCGTCACAGCGCTGTTGTTTTCACACGGAAAGCGAGGGCACGCAGCCTCTAAATCCACCGAGTCCTCCTCTTGCTGTCGCCAGCTGATGAGATTTGTGCCTACTCAGCCCAGTTGAAAATTTATTAAGGTTTCACATATGCTAATAGCAAATTTATATGAAATATTCACCAACTGCTTTTGTGTTTTGTTGAACAATCTTTTCTCTGTGTTTAGCTCCTAAAACAGATCCATCTCGACACATTTGCTGCACATACTGTATATGCCATAAAAAGACCATTGACATGTGCTTCGGCAAACAAAAGATCCGCACACTGTGCTACAAATATTAATTTTGCAACATTTCGATCAGAGACCTCCATCTATTTAAATTTATTGGGAGCTTTTAGTACAGTGTTCGGATCTTTTAAGGTTGCTTGCTCCTGCCATTAACTATACTTAGGATGATGGTCTCAGGTTGTCTGTCTATCCCATTTTTATCAAAATATATCTAAAAAACACTTTGAGGACTTTACATTCACATCCACTTGGACTTTACAATGAACTGTGTAGATTTTGGTTTTCATATTTTGGAGGTCAAGGTCAATATGTCCTTGTCAGTCTCATTATTCTCAATGTCATATCAAGAACACTAGAATTTGATTAGAATTTGATGGTCGAAGGTAAAAATCTCTGTAACCTCACGGAACATGTTTTTTGCCATAACTCCAGAGTTCATATGCTCATCATGGAGGAATTTCCCACAAATTTCTCATAGGGTATAAAGATGAAGTGATGTCCAAAAGGCCAAGGGTCAACTTCACTGTGACATCATGATTACTCTACAAAAATACTTGTCTGGCCATTACTCAGCGTCATAACTCAGGAACAGATGGGGAGACATTTGGCCAGGTACAGAACTGCAGACACTAATCTTGGGTGTCCACTTTGAATCTGTGTTGATTGTATTGGTCCTCTGTGGTATTGGGGAAAGATATGTGTGAGGCATGCACATTTTCAAAGATGTGGATGTAAACTAGAAGTGCAACTTGGCTGGTTTGTGGAGACATACAGTGAGGAGGCGGTAATTCTAGTCTATACATTGTGACATTTATTTTAGTTAGCTTTAAGCCACAGTCCTTTATAGACTCACATAAGTCTCTGTGCTAAAATGTGAAATACTAAAATATACTGAAAAGAGCTATAACTTTGGCTTGTATTTTCTTCCTGGTCCATGTCTAAATCGCTTCCTTACTCATGAGGACAAAATATACAAGTTTTAAATATCTTTTTTTATAGGCTCTCTAGTTACATAACACAGTATGTGAGTATGTGTTTTTCTTTGATATTGTAAATAACTATTCACAGTGCATTTAATTGAGTTTGACATTTGATGTTAAATATGGTGTATCAGCCTACTTCGTAATAAAAGTGTTTCTTATCACCAAAAACAGGTGTTGCAAAAGGGGAGGGAGTGGGTCCTTGTATGATCAGGGTCGCCTAACATTTGGGCCAAAATGGCACATATCCTCAATCTACTAGTCTGTTATTAGTGGAAATCAAGGAGAACACTGAGTGAGTCAGAATTTGCTTGGCAGTTGTTGGTGTTTTGCCCTATTTTTTAATCTTTGCCTTTCTCTCAGAACACCAACTCCGGGCATGATGCCCGTTTTCTCTGTGCAGCACATCGATGATAAATAATCCATTACACCTCTGCAGCTTTTACAGAAACAACTGAGAAACTTGTCTCACAAATTTCGCAACAAGCTGAAGAGTGCGTCTGATTTTTTGCCCCACTTTGCCATGCATTTTAATTGGCTGTAAGTGTTGAGAACAACTGCGACCGCAACAGTCAAAGTTGTAGCGCTTCAGCAGCCTGTCTCTGGAGCGGCAAGGCGGCTTCCCTCCAGTGCTCTGCAAATCTACAGGCCTGACAAATCCTTATTAGGGGCTCCTACTGTACATCACTACAGTATGTGTGTGTGTGTGTGTGTGTGTGTGTGTGTGTGTGTGTGTGTGTGTGTGTGTGTGTTTGATTTTGCACTTCTGGCCAGGGAAGCCTATTTGACCAATTAAACCAGGATGTATTTGCTGTGTGTGTGTGTGTGTGTGTGTGTGTGTGTGTGTGTTTGTGTGTGTGTGTACATGTATCTGCAGTGTGTGTGTGTGTGTGTGTGTGTGTGTGTGTGTGTGAGAAAATATTTAGAATCCTCTTGACACCCAATTAGAGAGCAACCCGACATGACCTCCAACTTCAAGAGGCACCAAAAAGCTCACTTGAAACAACAACTTGGAACTGCTTGACAAAATGGCCCCACTAATGAGCGGCTGTAAACACAACTTTATTCTTGCTGATTGGTATTTAAAAGAAAGAGAAAAACTACAGTGCGTGTGCAGACTGTATGACTTTAATTACCATGCATAATGAATGCGCAGAGACCGGTAATTGTACCGGTGGTGATCTGACATTTTAACTACATACCGCCTGTGTCTGTTTAAACTGATATTCATCTGGATTTGTTGTATTCTCTTGCATCATGTTTCATGTTAGTGTGTGTGTGTATATATATATATATATATATATATATTACAAATACTACACTTTTTATGAAGCAGGCTGATAAAATTGGTTTTCTATCTTATTGTTTTTGTAAAAGAATTTGGACCCAATCCACAACCCATTGAAAACCTACCTGAATCCAATGTGCATCAATTTATTTCCAAAATTAATACACAAAAGTAGAAGAGGATCAAGCACAAACAATCCAAAATAAGACAAGTTGTAATACACTTCAAATATTAAGGTATGCACAGTATGTATAGGGCTGGGAATTTATATTATTAGTTATTATTCCAATAATGGTATTGTAGTTAATAAATAGAGCCGATAATACAAAGCAAAATTGCATTAATTGACTGGCTTACCATCTACACCACCAATAAACACAAAGAAGAAGAAGCACAAGCGCAGCATGCTAACGAGAGAGCCAATCAGGTTGTCATCAGTGTGGACATTCTTTTTACAGTTTTAGAGGAAGACAACACAATTTTGCTGTCATTATATTGGTTAGATGCAACACAAAGGACCGTCCATGCACTTGCTGCCATCCTGGTAGTCCATCCAGATAGTCACGTCACATCTGCCCAGTTAGCTCGAGCTAACAAAAAACAAAAAATAACAAAAAATTGAAAATCCAAATTTGACAGGTCAGACTCAAAAAATCAATGTATGCAAAGCCTTTATTTTTGCATTGAGGGATGCACTTACTTCAATGACTTGTGGTACAATATGTTGATGTTTCTTAACTTAAATATATAGGGCAAAATGCTCTGTAAAAGCCAAGGTATGTTTTATTTCATGACTGTGTCATTATCAGTCATGATAATTATGAGTTATCCATATCATCTAAAAACAATCCATATTGTGCATCCCTATAAATAAGTTTTTTTAGATGCACTTTCTTGAATGCTTCCTATTTAGTCTAACATTTCAAAAAGTCTTCCATGTCATGTTAACTTGAAGGGCTTATCCTCTAAAGACGCTCACTATCTCCTGTAAAAGAAAGTAAAAAAGGTTGATGGTTTTGTTACCTTCTTTGATCAGTCAGCAGTGGTTGGAATTTGTCTTTAGCTGTCACGTCAGTCCCATGCTCTGATGGAAAAAAACCCTGTCAGTCGTTGTAAGTTGTCTTAAATTTGCTTCCGCTCTTACAATTCAGCTTTCAATCATTTGTCAACTGCTCAATTGTAGTGGCCACTTTGATTACAATTAAAGTTGCTATTTTTGGTGCCTTGTAATTTGTTAGCAACACATTCTTTCAAACTCTTACTGTCACTAACTAGGAGAATATACACCAGCACCTCAAGAAAACAAATAGTTTCTTTAAAGGAAAAGTCTGAACTTCCTGCAGTGACGAAACTGTCAAACTCCTCAATACCCTGACCCTCTCCAATCTGGTCCAGTTCGGCCGCTCATTTCCACATTGAACGCACTCTTGAAAATAAATAAAACTAGTGATCAAAGCAGCCCCGGGAGTTCCCATGGCCACAGTCTTGAGATCACAGAAGAAGAGCAGGTCTGCTGGAAGGAGGGAGGAATGTGGTCGGGGGTGGAGGATGAAACGGAATATGAAACAGTCAAACGGAGATCAACTCTGCTGATCCTGCTTTTTGATCTCCGTCTGGGCCGCTCCTTGAAATATATGACTCCACACAGGCAGTATGAGGGCACCGAATGCGTCAGCCAGCTCTCATCTACACTTCGATGTATACAAACACGCATGCAGCCACACAGGCATACTGACAGTATGCAGATAATCTCTTTTTCACATCCATTTTCTCTCCTACATACACAACATCACATCCATTTTCTCCCCTACATGCACAGCATCAGTCACCTCATATCAAATCACAGTTTGAGCCCCGGTTTCTGTGTTTGAAATGTAGATTCTTTGGATGTTTGCTGCAAAAAAGGTGATTTATATGTACAATATGCAACTTTTCACCTTGAAGCAGTCTATTGTTTGCATATCTGCATCCATAAAATCATCACAGATGCTGACAGCAGATGCATCTGCAATGGAAATAGCAACGCTGGTGTTTGCTGTTTTTTGAGAAAAAAAAATAGCTAACTATAATGTGCATATCGACTTGTTATATGCATTAGTGCTCCTTGAATTCAAAAGACAAAGAGGCCACTGTAATTAATCAAGCTTTTATTAAATAAGTTGTAATGAGATGTATTTAGGGAGCACCAAAAGGCCTCTGCACAGACACATGAGTTCATACACACAGTCTATTTATGCACACACATGTTACACACTTGCGTACACACTGGACATAATTATTAGAGTGCTCAAAGTCACTGAGCGATCACTTTTTCAATCAACCTGTATATCCCAGCATTTCCCATCCACCCAATCCATCAAATCTCCCCGAACATCACGCCATCACAAATGCAGCTATTGTAGCCGGCGCTCCAAGTCGATTAAAAAAAAGAGATGATTACAAAAGGGATTATAATTAGTTGGATGTGATTTTGAGCTGGTATTTTGTCGCCTTTGTCAGGACTGCTGATCCCAGATCAGAGGCCAGCGTCTCTTTGATGGCCACATTCATAAAGATGTTGAAAAAGAATAAAGGGATTGCAAAGCACGGCTGCTTTTAAAAGCTTTGTAGTTGAGTTCCTTGAAAGACAGATCTAACCAAATAAATAAATATAAACCATTGTAGCAGTAATAATAAGTTAGAACTTTTCCTAAGTGAAGACAATCATTAAAACTTCATCAATGAATTCAGCCATAGAGGAGTTTACTATTTACATTGTGAGTTTACATCAATATGCTGTTTCCTTGAGCAGCAGATTGCAAATTAATTCCGACCCAACTTGACTTTCAGAGTTTTTCCAACTCACTTTGAAACTGAATTTGCGAGGACTTTTTTGGTCGACTAAGTGCCATATCAAAAGAAGCACGGAGGGGAAATAATATTATATGCTAATAGGAGAGAGCTTGTGGGAGCAAAGGCTTAAGTCTGCCAGATAGCGAATTTCATTTCAGAATGTGTATTAATCAAACCCAAACTCATCATCATATGATCTCAAATGCTAAAAGCTACATCAGTATTCATACATAAGCACATGTAATAAGCGCAGACCCCTGCAGGACTGTTGTTGGTGGAAACATTACTAAATCAAGCATGCTGAACACAAGAAGCACAGGTCAACTTATTGACACCGTTTATAATAATAGATGTGGTTGTTTATGTTGCTGCATCGGACACCCGGGGTTAATAAATGTCTGCATTCATCTGGCAATAATCGTCGCAACAGGCTGCAATCATCAATATGGATTGGAGTGCGTGTCACGTATGAGGGTGTCGGCAATAAGTCTTCCTTCAGATGATGCATTAAACCCATGCAGGGTGACAGTTGTTGTTGAGATTCAGCTGTTTTGTTTTGGAATGAAACTCCTCTGAAGCTTAGAGTTTTAGGTTTAACTTGAGAAGCGTGTTTTTTGGATGAAAATGTGAAACCGAAATATAGCCTTCTGATTTTACACTATCCACAGAAAGGTGTGGATGCTGCCCAGTCCCTGCAGGGAATTTTGAATTAAGGATTTCAATGAACTGACCTACGATATTTTGTAGTCTGTCCATGACTTTGTAAAAGAAAAAAAAACAACTTTGGTAGAGCAATGTTTTGCTGGAACACTGTTGTTTATTTTTTGCATTAACATGCTTTTTTAAAATTTTTTTGTTGCACTGCTCTGAGTGTCTGACTACATTGGAAGCGCCAACAAATGATGTGCGCATGAATATTGAGTACACACACTAAAGAAAGTTAGATGGCAATTTTGAGTGGTAATGCTCTGAGTGTTTGCCCAGGTATTTCGTTTTGATATATTGGATCATTTGTGGAGAAAAAAAGTCAAATTAAAGAGTAAAGAGACTGCTAGATATAACAACCAGGTGAAAAGCTATCATCATTTTCTTCACTGTGGAATTATTTTGATTTGGTGTGAAATAAGAAGCCTGTGAGAGAGGCTCATGCTAGAAAAAAATCAAACTTGTTTCCTTTGAAAATTACATGGGGAAGATAAATGAAGGGCTGATCGTGAACTTATCATTTTAGCTTCAGGAGGAAATGTTGCCCCGCACCACGAAGGGTTTAAGTATGCTCAACAGGTACACGGCCACATGAGTAATTCACCCAGGGACCGATGATTCAGGGGAAACCTCATTAACCAGCAGGTTATCCTGTAGACTCATGAATTAGGAGCCATGCCAATTTGAGTCGGTATGAGGAGAGGGACCCCGGACCTGCTGCTCTGCACTCAAATGTTCTGCCTCAGAGCTACTCTGTTTCCCCACGTGCATCAGACTAGGGACATTAAAGATCTGAGCCAATTTTAAGAACGCATTGCATCATACACACATAATATATTACACTATGTGTGTGATGCAATGCGTTCTGTAAATGATCTCCTCACTGAAACATTTTGATTGTTATTGGACTCAGTTTTTGAAATATAAATAAAATATAGTGCCTCACCATAAACCTTATTAAGATTTGTGTCTTTTGCATTGTTACAACTTAATAATCAGCATATCTAATTTACCTCAGTGAAAGCTTGAATCCAAAGTCTTTTTATGCCTCCATGCCGGTGATAGCCATTGTCAGAGACATTATGTTTTTGGATTGTCCCTCTCTTAGTCTGTCCTTCTGTCTGTCCGTCCATCCCATTTTTAAGAACACGATAATCTCAAAAACACCTCAAGGGAATTCTAGAGATTTTTCACAAACGTCAATTTCTAATCATCAATGAACTGATTAGATTTTGGTGGTCATAGGTTAAAGGTCAAAGTCACTCTGACTTGTGTCATTCTTTTGAATGCAATATCTCAAGCACACCTTTTTTTGCCACAAACTTTCACTTGGAGTCTACAATGAACTGATGAGTTCATCAGATTTTGGTGGTCAAAGGTTAAGGTCACCGTAATCTTGCCTGCCTCATTCTTGTGAGCACGATAGCTCAAGAACACCTTGAGGAAATCTCTTTAAAGTTTAGCACAAATGTTCATTTAGACTCAAGGATGGACTGATGGAATTTACAGTATAAATAAAAAAAAAAGTACTTCCTCAGAGCCCAAATAAAAGTATGGATTGTTAACAATGATAAAATATCCAACTTGCTTTGGTGAAGGCTTGAAACTAGTCTTTTCTTTTAATGATCCTCAATATTCCTGAACATACAGTTGAGACCCTGGTTTGTTACATATGAGTATGAACATTTTAGGCCTATCCACTGCCTGTCACCCAAAGTTATATGTCCAATAAATGTACAGGACTTTTATTTTGCACCCTGGATGCTGGAAATAACTCTTCCCATTTTAAAACTCTCTTGGCTGTTAGTTGTCAGTCTGCAAATTGATAAAGTGGTTAAGATTGAATCTGTAATCCCAGATAATAATTGGAGTCTTCACACCATTAATCTTAACTAACGTTAACATCGATATTTCTTGTTCATTTTCAAATCATATTTAAATCAGTATGATTATTGTCATTAGTTTAGCGAGCCTAAATTCTTTAGGAAAAATATAAATCCTGCAGTGGCTGCCAGTCAGTGACCTCAGTCAGCTCACCTCACCACAACCTGTCATTCGTTGATATAGCTCCTAAAGTATGCCTAAAATACACAATTAAACCTCTGAACTACATTTAGTCATATGATAGAGACACAAAGCCTTACAATGCAGTTATTTGGTAAATGCCTGTGTTTGCGTGTGGGTCATGGAGCAGAGGGAGAGGGGAGCATGCTGGCAGAACGCTGACAGATTGGATGAGCCCTCCGAGCGTGCCCTCCCGCAGGGTGTGTGTCTGTATATGTGTGTGCGTGCATGTGTCAGCCGGGCTTCACAAAATGTTAGCATCAGTAGTTTGGTGTTCACCAAGGAGGGGATGTGTCCAATTATGTCCCCGGACACCTTCGCAGGGGGTCCGGAAGTTGCGCTCCAAATAGAAGCTACTGACAAGCTATTAATGGAAATGGGTTGTTTAAGGTTTGCATACAGATCTGGCACTTTTTCGACTCTTGTCAAACTGAATTCTAAAGCGGCTTGCAAACATTTACTCTATACAGTCATGGTCTTTTCTCCTGTCTGTTTGTCAGTGTGTTCAGTCGCTGTCCCAGCTCAAATATCATTTGCAAATAATTAGTGGTGTGTGTTTTAATCTGCACGGATCATCAGCTGAGTGGGGCTTACAACAGGGCAAAGTGACTGTCACAACAAAAATGCATACACATGCTGCACTTAGGGCTGGAGGATCTGGCCAACCATGTAATCACACACATAAACATGAGCAGCACTTCACTTGTCATCAGGAAAAACGTGCATTCACTTTCAAGGCCACATCAAGTGCGTCGTGAAACAAAGGAAGCTCACTTCAAGTAGAGGCAGTATTTTACAACCAATCAGAGGGCTGGAGGGGACAAGTGCCCTTTAAGGTAGAGTCACAGAGGTGGATTATTTCAAATTTATTCTACAAACTGACTGTAAAAACTTCTTTTCTGTCAGATAAATGAATGAGATTTCAAAGAAAAACTGTTTGCCACCTTATTCAAAGAATCTTGATTGCATCAGTGTGCCAATAGGGTTGCATTGTGGAAAAAAAAATATTATTGTCAATATCACTAGTGTTAATATTGTTTTTTTATGTGTATGCAGCCATGTTGAGAGATAAGAAGTTCCTGATATCGCCAACTCAGAAATACATTGACAGTGTTTTTGTTCTGCTTGGCTGCTCGTAATTACAGTCTGAATAAGGCAACAACAACGCAGCGTAGGACTCATGTTATTGTCACTTTGGGATGATTCTGTCTGGTACATGATGCCACTGTTACTATAAAACAAAACATGGGCACTAGTGAATATACAAATAAAATACTGTAGTTCTTGTTATTGTAAAAGAGCTTCAGGCGGCACTAATACTGATGAGGGTCATTCCCAGTTCAACAAGCTGTGCTGTTGCCCCATAGATACAGAAAAAAAATAAGTTAAGTGCAAAATAGCAGAAATCACAATGACAGTACATTTATTATTAAAACAAATGTGTGTTTTACTATTTCTCTTTTGGCATCTTTTCCAGGACCGATACCCAATAAAATAAAGGTTTTGTATTTGCAGATTGCACCTCATTAATAAGTTGCAGAAACACTACATTTGAGAATTTTGCACCAAACATAGAGAGAGGACTGCAAATTACCCACAGAGGGTAAATATCCTCACATATTTGATTGTATTGTCTTTACACATTTTTTTCCCAAACACGAGTAGGAGCTGTATCCAAGTAAATGTTTGTTAGGTGCTACAGTATACTATACAGTGTACACACATCGACAGTATACTGGCCAGAGCAAGCAACGTATTTCCTAATCTCATGTTTTTTTTTTATCTTCCTCAGAGTACTAGATTGATTAGCTTACCTTTATACAGACATTCACAGAACTGCTGCAAATAAAGTGACTTCTCATCAGGCTGATGCTGTATTTCTGCAAGTGTTTTCCCAAAGTTACCACTCCACTTTTCATACATGGATAGCCGAAGAAAAGTGAATTGTACCACAATGTCCTATTGCTTGCACTTAACTTTATTTATTCATAATTTGTCCTTAGACCCTTTTGGTATATATTGACACATGATAGTGTATATATGCTGGAAGTATGATTAATATTATAGCAGCTGTAGTAGAAATCAGGAAGGACCATGGCAGCAGTGCAGCCACGATCCACGATCCAGGCACAACTACCATCCAAGGAAACCTGCTTGGGAGGACAAAGGCTCCAGGGAAGAGGCTGAGTTAGTGTTGTGCAGTAATATGATGCCTGCTTTAAAAGCTAAATACAAAGGCAAATATTAGGCTTCATGAATAAAATTTACTTGACTTTTTATCTCTGATATCTCTGACATCACGTCATGAGAATCACTGTTTAAACTAAAAGAATCAAAATATAAAAGTGATGTCTCATAAATGCAAAAAAGAAAAATCAAAGTAATAAAGACTAGTTTCTGGCCCACCTAGCTGAAGCCTAGGTAGCTTCTGGACAATAATGCCCATTTCATTATTAGGGATGCCTGCGCCTAGGTATGGGTATAAAAGTCATGTTTTATATAACTAAGCTGCCACTCTGCAAAGGTTATCAAAGCAGAATATGTCACTCAGACATGGAGGATTACAAAAATTATTACTAGACTTGCCACCTCAGGTGTTACCAGTGATTCTTTAGGTCTGTGCCCATATGAGGCTGCTGCGACTCATTATACTGATTTTACATTTTGTACACATCTACATAATCTATGAGCCTCTCTGTCAAAATATCTGGAACGCTAAATGTCTCTGAGTATTTTAGTAAATAACCACAAAGCAGTGGCTGGTGTGTGTGGGTGTGTCACAGTGTGAATAAAGCAGAAACTGTGATGTTTTTTTGTTACCTTTGGTTCATTCTGCCTCTGATTCTGATGATGACATTCAAAATGTAACACTTATTAGACTATTTCAATTTTATTAAAGTTCAATCTTACATTTAAATACAGAATTATGGGCAATTTTAGAGTTTCCAATGGAATGTTTTTGGAATGTGGGAGGAAACCGGAGCACCCGGAGAAAACCCACGAGAACACAGGGAGAACATACAAACTCCACACAGAAAGGTCAAAGGTCACAAACAGAACCCTCAACCTTCTTACTATGATGTCAATTTGAGCCTTTGTGCTGCCCTCGCTCTTAAAAAGGATGTTGTGATATAATGTAGCTTCAGCTCTATTTTCAAATGTTTCATATTCCATGCATCCATCCATTCATCCACCCACTGTCATCCGCTTATGTGGGTCCAGGTCACAGGGTGGCAGGGTGACCTGGACCCACATAAGCGGGCTGACAGGCTGAGCAAAGCACTGCAGACATCCCTTTCCCCAGAAATGCTTGTCAGCTTCTCCTGGGGGACCTCAACAGGCCACATGAGAGCCTTTAGCATATTCCAGGTCTTCCCCGGGGCCTCCTTCCAGTTGGACGTGCCCCAAACACCCCCAAAGGGAGATGCCCCGGAGGCATCCTGATCCCATGCCCGAAACAATTTAGCTGGCCACTTTCAATGCGAAGGAGCAGCAGCTCTACTCTGAGCTCCCTCTGGGTGTCACACTCCGGAGGAAACGCATTTCAGCTGCTTGTATCTAGGATCTCATTCTTTCAGTCACTACCCGAAGATCATGACCATAGGTGAGGGTCGAAACATAGATGGAGCAGTAAAGTGACAGCTTTGCCTTGTGGCTTAGCTCCCTCTCCACCACAACAGTCCGCATCACTGCGGATACGGCACCAAATCACCTCTCCATCTCACGTTCCATTTTACCCTCACTCGTGACCAAGACCACAAGATATTTAAATTCCTTCGCTTGTGGCAGTGAATCTCTTCCAACCCAAATGTTGTGATATTGCCATTGGTATTTATTTTTTAATCTTATAACTATCATTTATTCATTCATTCATTATCTGTAATTAATTATCTCATTTGGGTTTTGGAGGGACTGGAGTCTATCCCAGCTACAACTGCATGAGAAGCAGGTTACGCCCTGGACTGGTTGCTACACTATCACAGTGCTGACACAAAGAGACAGACAAACATTCACACTCACTTTCACACCTAAGGGCAATTTAAAGTCATCATTTAACCTAACCTGCATATCTTTCGACTTTGGGAGGGAGCCAGAGAACACAAAGTAAACCTTTGCTGTCACGCGGAGAACATGCAAACTCCACACAGACGGGCCCCAGCGCGTTCCAAACTGGAACCCTCTTGCTGTGTGGTGACAGTGCTCACCACTGTACCAACGTGCTGCCCATTATCATTATTACTTTGACTACAAAATGGTGCATCCTTTTTAAGAGCATGTATTCATCTAGACAAAAAGGGATTTTTTTTCTAGATGAATACAGACAGTAAAGGGGGGATTGATAGTATACTTGCGTGTTTTCATTGTCCTATCATTCAGCGCTGACGCAACAGGCAAATGGCTTCCTCAGGATCCTGGATACAGAGGAGAACATCCTGACGATGGCAGGGTGCTTCTGTTTCCTCTGAGGTGGCAGAGTTGAATTTTTGTCTTGGTTGATGACTTTGCTGTGAGACACCATTGGGTTATTCTCAGTGGCTGGAGTCACTTTCCTAGACCTGCGGGAGAAAAACCTCTTCAGTTTGGTTCCAAAGCTGACAGGTGGTCTTGAGGTCTTCCACAGCTGCGCTTTTAATGTCCTGGCAACGGCTTCGTCAAATGCCACATCACCGGACACCATGGCAGCCTGCAGCAGCTTTGCAGATCCAAACTGGTGGCAGAGTTTTTCATAGATGGGGATGTGGATGTTTCCGACACTCTGTGGGAGAGTGACACTTCCCACTGTCCTCTCTCTAACACGTTCCAGCATCCCATCAAAGTCCACATCATATATTGATGTCTCAGTGGATTGAGAAATGTAATCCAGGAGCTGGCCAAGAAACACAACATAAAAGGTCTTCTCTCGCTGGGGTAATTCTTCTGCAGAACTGACAGTCGGCTCTACGATCTGGCAGACTGAGTGTTCTGAACTCTCTGTTAAAGAGACAGTTGTTCCAGCATCCTTTGTGTTTAACTGCTCAACGTCCATCGCCTGGTTTGGACTGGAACCCTTACAGAAGTTACTGTCTGGGTCTTCCTGATCCTCAGCTGTCTCTAGTTGTTCTGGGCTGACATCCTCGAGTTCATCACTGTCCCAGCATTCCTGATCATCAGCTGTGTCCAGTTGTTCTGGGGTGACATCCTCGAGTTCATCACTGTCCCGGCATTCTTGATCATCAGCTGTGTCCAGTTGTTCTGGGGTGACATCCTCGAGTTCATCACTGTCCCGGCATTCCTGATCATCAGCTGTGTTCAGTTGTTCTGGGGTGACATCCTCAGGTTCATCACTGTCCCGGCATTCCTGATCATCAGCTGTGTTCAGTTGTTCTGGGGTGACATCCTCGGGTTCATCACTGTCCCAGCATTCCTGATCGTCAGCTGTGTCCAGTTGTTCTGGGCCTTCTTGAGTCGCAGGGTCCAAGCACTCCCTCAAGATATGGACAACACAGTAAACCATATCTTTGATGTAAGGTGCATTTGATGTTTCCGATGGAGACCCTGTGATTCTCTCCAGTACATGGTTCACCCTCTTCATCACCTCTGTTGCAGTTAACTCCATTAGCTTTTTGGAGTGATGGGACCTCTTCTGTTCACTTTTCAGTGTTGCTCCAAAACATTCATCTAATGAATACCCTAGGCTGGCTTGGATATCGTCCTCTGTCACTCTGTAATAATTACGCTCCATATGCGCAATATTGATACCGTTCCTTAAAATAGAAAAAGTCACAGGAGTCAGCTAAATTGGACTCTAATAATCCCAAGGTTACAAAAATGCTGCATTTGATATTGATGTTTAGAAGACAGTGTAGGTGAACAAAACAGCCTTTGCCTGTGGAAACTTTTGACTTACCTCATAACAGAAGTGTTGCTGGAATTGCTGACCCCCTCCTGGTCAATCTCCATCCTGTTGTGAACTTGAGGTACCACAGTGTCCAGGACCACATTTGTGATCACTTCTAAAATGCAGTGACACATGTGGGTCAGTAAAGTGTACTTCTCCAAGTCAGCTTTGCCATCTAACATCATCATCCACTCCCTGGAAAACAAGATTTAGCATGGTTTAAGTATTTTGAATGAAAATCAGAGATTTCTCTCTAAATTGTACGTTATAAAATACTCGCTGAAATGTGAAAAAAAAAAAAAAACAGAATTATTTTGTAGTGAAATGTGGAGTCAGACTATCAACATCAAACAACTTTTCACCATTTTTGTGTTTGAGATTTTTTAGGTGGGCCTGATATCATAGCTCGGTGACACCATTCTTAACATGACCCCACCCCCACTAAAAGCTAATGCCAGAGCACATAGCATAAGTGTTTTGTTTTTTTTTTCTTCTTTTCATTCACTCCTTTTGTGCTAGCGCCAAGTTTACCTTGTTCAACGAACGCCCTCAGCTCTTTCAGTCTTCCCCTTTGGTCAACTGTCAAACTCCACAGTACTGATCATATATGAATGAAGATTCTGTAACTTCATTGCCTATTTCTCCCCATAAATGTTTTCAAAAATATATTTTAGTGTACTGTTTAGCTGTAAAACTTAGAAAGTTGATCCAACTGGTGGACAGATCACAAACTTTGAAATATAATTCTGCAAACAACAAGAAATAGACAATACAGTAACAAAATGTTGATTCATGTTTGATAAGCGCTGCTAGCTTGTACTTCTACTCAATGCCTTTAGCAGACACGACCCAAGAACAGATAATACTCCATGCTTTTTTACTATTTTTAAACCTAATTTTGTATTAATAGCAATCTTGTTTTAAATATTCATGAGACTAATATCCTGCCAAAACCTAACAAAGAAAACATGTTTTACAAATTCCCAACAATTTACTAACAAACACAATGTAGTTTGCCAATGAAAAATATAATAAAATTTTTTTTAAAAAAAAGCACTTTGTTTTCTGTGACATCATGCTTCAGAAACCAACACGTGTCTTACAATAACAAAAAAAATATTTTATATAAAGGAAAAAACCATCAGGGAGATGAGCACGTGTGGCTGACATAGACTACTCACATGATGGGTAATAATTTATCGTCATGAGGAATTGGAAAATCTCACACCTTTCAAGAATGGATTTTGGCTCAGTTTCCCTTGATTAATGCTTGTGAAGATTTCCCTGTATAATTTAACTTAATGTGAAAGGCTCTTAGCCGGCTTATCAACTAAAAACTAGCTAATGCTGTCTATTTATTAAAACTTTGATCATACCACTGCTCATTTCATAAAGGCCACTGCAAGAAAGCCTGCTCTTTATATAACATAATATGATTTTGACCAGTGGAAATTGAATTTAAAATATCTATAATTTCATTTTTTATATCTGTAATCTAAGAGCATTTGTAGATATGGTATCTACAATGAACATTGCCACGAGTACGAACTGAATTGTTTACATGTATGTTGTGTTCCCAATTCTGTCAGCAGTTGCCACTGTTGAAGTATTGCATTGTGGATATGCTGGCTTTGAATGTAAGTCAAAACAAAAAAAACACAAGAAATCCACAATTGCTGTTTTTGCTACTAATTGAATGTTTAAAGGGCTTGCCACAGTGTGCGTGTGTGTGTATGTTTGTGTGCGTGTGTTGACTTTTAACTTGTGACTTACTGATTTCGCATGGTGCTCATAAGTTTAGTGATCCTTGGTTCAAGATCGTCCGATGTGATCAGGGGCATGTCCAAATCGCTGCACCTCAGTTCTCCCTGGTTTACTAATGGAGACTAGAAAGAAAAACAATCAGGTTTTAACAGTCAAGTATCTTTTAAACGCCAACAAAACACTTCTCAATGTCATGAGACTGTAAAAATCTACAAGTTCAACATGTAAAGTCACTGTAAACAGTTGAGATACTTGGTGCTGCACACAATTCCAAAGCCATTTCTTAGATAAATCTTTTTGAATTACTTTATCAAAGTAATGATTTCTTTTTTAATTACTTTACTAACAAATGTTTTAAAACTGAAAAAATGCAAGAAAATGCATGATTTATTCTACACATAAACTCCTCAAACTGTAACTGATTTCAATTCTATTTATTTTGCATTTCATGTAATTGGTTTTTCCCTAACACTGGCAATTCAAAGCTAGATTTACTTACCTCCATGTTGAGATGTAATTCATCTATCGAAGCTGAAATCCTCAATTCTCCGGGGGCTGATCTCGCGGTAGTTTTCTTGGTGAAGGCCTGTGTGGAACTGTTAACTGTCTTGGCAGTATTCATAAGGTGATGAATGATGAGTTCCAGCCTTCATGATGAAATCTGTAGAACATATTTCATCATAAAGGCCTGAATGTGACATCACAGCTACAAAACTCCCCAACATTCTATAGCTGTGTTCCACAGTCTGTGCACACAGACACACAGCCTTCATGCATCAGAAAGGAGACATTAGCAGAGGGTCAGCTGATATTTGTAACTCAGCACAGCATGGATAGGTTGCTATCAATTTGGCTCCTGAGCACAGATATGTAACAGACCCCCCGCTCCTCCTTTATAGGAGTGTATATGTGTGGATATATGTATATATATATATATATATATATATATATATATATATATACAGTATGTGTGTGTGTGTGTGTGTGTGTGTGTGTGTGTGTGTGTGTGTCTTACAGTAGGGGCCGGTAGGGGTGTCAACATCTGGAAAAGTGAAGTGCTGCTTTGGTAGCTGCACTCTTTTGGTTGTTGAACCCTGAAGCTAGAATATCTTATCAACAGGGGACACCTATTGTGTTGGTAGGGGTGTCAACATCTGGAAAAGTGAAGTGCTACCTTGGTAGCTGCACTCTTTTGGTTGTTGAACCCTGAAGCTAGAATATCTTATCAACAGGGGACACCTATTGTGTTGGTAGGGGTGTCAACATCTGGAAAAGTGAAGTGCTACCTTGGTAGCTGCGCTCTTTTGGTTGTTGAATCCTGAAGCTGAAATATCTTTTTGATAGGGGCTTACAATAGGGGTTGGCAAGGGTGTCAACATCTGGAAAAGTGAAGTGCTACCTTGGTAGCTGCGCTCTTTTGGTTGTTGGCGAAGTGGATCATTTTAGTTCTATTATCGATTAATTCATTTGATTTGTGAATAAATTCTAAGATTTTTGAATTGATTTGCTTGTTGATTGGTGTCATATAATTCCATATGGGATGGGTCACAGTGGTGGCATGACACGAAAATAAAATCATTCATTCATGTCTGCATATCCAAAATGTTTATATCCATGGGTCAAAGTTTGTTTTTATAGATCGCAACTTTTGGGCCACAAAACTCTTAATAAGACTATAAACTAAAACCTGTCTTGTTCTTTTCTTTGTCATAATCAGTAATTACAGTGGACAGTAACATTGCAGTATGTAGCAAATACAATGTAACATTTGTTTTAATATAATATCATAATTGTCCTGGCTACCTCAAAATTTTAATATTACTGAATTTGAGAAGTCAAATTGATAATTTTGTAATGACTCAACTTTTTTTTCTTTTTTTGAAAAAAATAATGTAGCCTGAAAATTAACGTTTTAAGACTAGTTAAGTTAATTTTGTAATGACTCAACTTATTCTCGTATTCTCAAATTCAGTAAACTTAAAAATATAAAGCAGCAGAGAGACATACAATTTTAAGTTCAAACAAATAGTGTCTTTTCACAGTGTATCTGCCAATGCACATGTGCATCTTAGACTGGGTCTTTTTCATCCATCCCATCCTGTGAAATGGAGAAAACCTCTTTCCCTTTAGCTTTATCTGAAAGTAGATCAAGTTACTTGAACTGAGCCGTAAGGACCTGAATTACTTTTGCGGCAAAAATTTAAAATATAAACCTCTTGAAAATCTTGAAAATGCTTCTGCAGTTTACTCTTGCCTTGGAGATGTTTTTGCATGGCTCTCTCTCTTTTTAACTTCAAGGTTTGCTTGCGTCTTGCTGGTGTATAAAGGCTTAGCTGTGCTCATGAAGTTGCTATTAAATGTATTTCTAAAGTGCACTGCTTTGCTGCTGCGTTTTTGACCGTTTGAATGGTGTATAACCCGAACAACCTCACATATCCAGCAAATTACTCCACTCTGTTTCCGTGCTTCAGCCCCTTGCTTCTCTTTCCCCGACACCTCCTACACACCTCTGGATTAGCTTTTCGACCAGGCTGACCCTGCAGAGATCAGGGTGGGAATTCGATGGCCCAGTGGGGAGCTGGTCTATGTGTGTATTTATTTGTGTCTGGGTCTGTGTGAGTGCAACATGCTCTCGTATTATTTCCAGGTAGCATTTCCTGTGTTCTGCTTGTGCCTTTCGAGTGTGTATATGTGTGGGTGTGCGACTCATGTGCAGCAGAGAGCCAGAGCGACTTGGTTGCTGTGATGATTAATGGGGGAAACTTTCAGTGCTGATTCCATTCGGATAATAGTAGCCAGGCGAAAAAAAAGCAATCTTACTTGTCGCTCTGTTCTGCACAATTGATCCAAAGAAAAAGAAAAAAAATGAAATGTGGAAAGCTCTCAATTTCTGAGCCCGTGTTTTGATTCTATTACAGCACACACACGCACACAGACACACATTTTTTGAAAAAGCTAACTCTCACAACAGATCCCACGTTAGCTCATGGGTCCTAAAGAGAATAAACCAACCTTGTGCTGACACTAAGTTGCAGCAGCTACGTTTATATTCCAGGCTGATTGATCTGGGCATTCAGCATCTGGCATTTCCCCATTTTTTCCCTTTCTAATTAGCCGTTGACGCTGACATAATTAGTTCCCACAGATGGACCAAGGATGTCTGGCTGACACTATCTTGCTCACACAGCCTCACGGCACATTTACAACTTTGCATTGTGAAACTGCTCAGAGGTGTTTAAATCTGGACGGCCTTTATTTGCTCTGGATCATGTCACTGCATAGCGAACAACAGCTGCATTAATAAAACTCAGAGCCGTTGTTAAAATCCACCTTCATGCATTTATCTACCGTCAATAACAATGAGAAACTTTTTTTTTGTCTGAAGAACATAATAATATCAGATATTATTTTCTTTGTTGCATTGTGATGAGCTTTATTTATATTACCAGTGTCTGATTATTTCATCTAATACAGAGTTGCATTGCACACTAGGCCAAATATAATTAAAATTCCTCCTTTCATGCATTTGTTTTCAGACTTAATTTGAAGCAAATGTTCACCTTACTTTGAGGACGTGACGATGAAGACATTAGCCTTTTTACAACATGCACTGCAGCTCAGACTTGAATTGATTTAAAAACCTTGATATTTACCTCCAGACTCCAGTCACAGAGTTTGAGTTAACATTGACAAGATGATGGCATGTCTGTTTATGTCTCTCTCTTTTCACCTCCCACCTTTTAAATGTTGTTAAGTTCAACAGTTCAACAGCCAGATTACACACAAACTCTGTCAGCATAGTTGCTAAGTATATAGTTTGAACTGTTTTTAACCCGCAATAGGCAAGCTTTTGCCAAGAACCTTTGTATTCCTGCCAAAGAATGGATGCAAATGATGAGTTATGACATCTTAAAAGTCTCACAGATGATGTGTTATCACAGAAAAAACAAATGTACGACAGTTTTTTTTCAAAGTATGCTTTTATCACAGTTAGGAACATTTTGCTTTGGCTAATGATGGTCTTACCCTAGTATTAAACTATTAAGCTATTTAATTATATATAGTGTTTACGTGTAGTACTGGCTTGACTAGCCATTTTTAGACACATTTGTCAACAAAGGTAAACATTGCCAGCAGGGGTCGACAGCTGTTGACTGTTGACTGTTTTTTCAGGGCCGATACCACTACTGATACCGATTATTAGTACTTAATGAGACCAACAGATATTTGGAACCAATATGTATTTACAATAAGAATGAAAATATTTCAATTTAGAATTTGGAATATAACACACAAAAAAACTTTGTTGAAACATCTTTAGTAAATGTTTAATTAAAACTTTCACTTTCAACATCAAATACAGCAAGTTCCTTTCAACTTTTTTTTCATTTTTTTTTATAAACCACACCTCATAAAATTTAAGTTAAAATCGAATCGCCCTGAGCTTTTACATGATACAAGTTCCCTCCATGCTGACGCTATTTTAATAAATAGTAATATACACACTTTCTCATTAATTAATTTTATTGGGGATCATTTAAAAAGAAGACTGATACAGATAATGGTGAAAAAGCTAAATATTGGCCCCGATAATTGTCCAGGCCGATAATATGTCAACCCCTGATTGTCAGTAATATATAAAAATGGACAAATTGTAAGGTTGAATAAACATCAGGAGAAAGCATGTAGTTTAAAACAAACACACTTAAGTAACACAACACATGATTATGAGCATGACTAAACAAGCTGGAACAGAGAAAATCAATATTCATTTGATAGAGTTGGTTTGATAAAAAAGAGACCAAAAAACAACAAACAAGTAGAATATAATCTGGCAAAAAAAAGGTGTTGTTAAACTGAGAATGTGACTGAAATCAGTGTATGAAACATGTCAAGTCAAACCATTCAGGTAGTCGATCCGTAAGATCAAAACTAAGACAGCTCTGATTGTAAATTACAAGTGAAATGTAAATACGAAATACTTAATCCAGCTCTGGAAGTCATTGAATTTGAAGTGAAACTGACAAAAAACTTATAATAAGCAGTCCCCAAGTTATTATCCCCCAGCATTTCTTATCCAGTAGACCTGTTTTTGCATCAAGGCACATTTCAAAAAGTCACTTTGACTGATGGAAACAAATAAAACAGTACATATATAAAATTAATAACTCATTGAGATGCTTGAAATAGAAGCCAATGGTATCACTGCAAACTTTACAGTCTGAAAACGACTGACACTGATTCAAATCTCAAAAATTTCAACCCACAATTGCACGTCACCAAACTTGTTTTTAATGAGGACTCAGTTGACTCAATAGAAGCTGGATAATTAGAGGCATGGCAGCCAAGAACCAAGGCTCTAATTGGCTGCCTTGAGATCTGTAGTGTTTTCTTGTGGCATTGTAGATCACACAGACCCTAAAAATATAGATCAAAACACTATCCGGTTCTTTCTCACATAG